>NW_007727673.1:375139-376218 GCF_000696425.1 Galeopterus variegatus
GAAGCTTTTAGAGAGAAAGCCACAGGGGTGGGAGGAAAGTGACGTTGCCAGCCCAACAGATGTCCTGCGCTATCAAGAACTGCCAAACTCATCCTCCTTGGGCTCGGGCTCCTTGCTCCAGCCTAACCCAAGTGGCACAAAGTGCTTTTTAGTGAGGGTAGCGGAATCATTGCAGAAAGGGGACTGAATGAGGGCAGTGAGTCAGAATTGGCCTTCATTCTATTATGGCTAGTGCCACATTATTTGCCCTTTAGAGAGGCAGAGATCTTGACGCAGCTCAGACGCTTCCCCTGGCTGCTCAGGATGCTCACGATGCGGTAATTCCCACTGCTAAGCCAGCTGGGCAGCTCCAGGTCGGGCACAGCGAAATCACTCTTGGGCAGTGAGTAGGTGCCCTGTGGGAAAACCAGTGGGCCGCAGGTCAATGGGAGCCTACTAATGGGACTCTCTTTCCTTGAGCCACCTCTAGGATTACAGCCATGAACCACCCCTCCTCCCATTCTCCTATGGGCCACACAAGATTAGAGATTGCCACAGCACTATAGAGCATGGATTATTATAGCTAAAGGGCCCTGGAGATCACATCTAAATTCAAGTCTCCCATTTCACAGATGGATAAACTCAGGCCCCCAAAAGATAAGCAATTCCAGGTAAGTCATGCCAATTTACATATTCACAGACACCCAGATCTGCAGGAGGAGAATGCAAAGATCCTTCTCCCCATACCCCGTCCTTTTACTCTTGCCACAGGGATAATGTTCTCCCTCTCTAAGTACTCACTTCTTTGAAGGGACAGTGGCAGGGAAGCCCATATGTGTGCAGAGGCTCTGGGCAGGGCTGCCCAGGGGGAATGAGAGTGTCAAGGATATCACAGAAGTTTTCATAGGTACAGCTGCCAATCTGTTCCACACACGGGATCTTGACCCAGAAGCCAGCTACTTCCTTCTCCACGGTTAATTCCACCTGGTGAAAAAGAGTTTGAAGAAGGTAACAAGTGTAAATTCCAGGGTAAGCATACTAGCTCCTCTGTCTCTTTAAAACGTCAGCATTATATTTCAATCACAGAATTTTTTTTTTTT
>NW_007727673.1:376756-381003 GCF_000696425.1 Galeopterus variegatus
GGAGCGCCGCCACACTCCCAAGCGGCGCACTGTAGCAGTGCGCCACCGGGCCGGCCCTCAATCACAGAATTTTTAACTGGACGGTATCTTAGAGATATTCTGATCCAAGAATGACAATACTGTGGCACATGCCCCAGTATTATCCTTTCCTGTGCCCATGGCAGATATTAACAATCAAATGTGAATTCCTCCCTCCACACCCCCACTAAACCACACATAGTCTTAGAATTCGTTAGTCATCACCCATTGATTAAAGCCAACACTTGCATTGAAATGCACTTGTCATCTAACTGCTGGTTGGTTTACTGTGGCATTGTTTCCTGGGCTTTCCTTCTGAGCCCCAGTTTAGCCTCAGAACCCTTTTTTACACAGGATTTCTGACAGCTACTATCAACTGATTAGAGTGTTTATCAAGATGAAAACTATTTGCAGTTCTTGGATCATATTTTCTCTGTATAGCCATAGAAGACAGAACTAAGAACAATAGAATTTATGGAGATAATCACTTCAGGGTTGGTATAAAATCTTAATCACAGCTAGGTCACAACAGATGGAACTACCTCAAGAAGTGGTGGGTTCCCTGGACTCAGCTGGGGAAGTTGCAAGAGGACTCCACACCCAGAGGGAAGCTGGATGAGAAGATCTAGAACACACTCCACACCCCCATGCTGTCATGACTCTGCTCCTGCCCTACACATTGGAGCTGACCCAGGACAAGTGGCCAGAATTTCAAGGTGGACGGTCCCAGTCATGCCTGGCACATGCTAAGCATTCACTATATTTTAGTTGTCTCTAGTTGACCCTTAGAACCATATTCATGTCCCACCAAAGGTATCAAAGGAAAAACGTAAGGAAAGGGTAGTAGGAAGCTAGCTCTCTCAACTATCTGATTCCTTGTGGGTATTATGGCTGGAAACCACACTTTTAGGATCTCTTTCAGCTCTGACATTCTAGCGTTCTGTGAATCCCAATCTCCAGGCTCATGTTATTTGGGGTTTTATTTCTAAGAGACAAATCCTGGGTGGACACTTATTCCTCCCAAGTCTGCTAGGCACAAGCTGGTTCCCCTCAAGTCTTCCCACTGCTTCTGATGTCAGGATATTGGCCACCTTCCTCCAGGCTGAGAAGGAAGGAAGAAGTCAACACACACTGTATCCTGAGTGGACAAATCCAACAGCTTGCACCTGCTCCTACCCCTCTGACTAGGAAGAGCCAGAGGGCCAGGCTGGAGTGCTGGTCCTCCCACTTCCTAGCATTGTGACCTTGGGGCAGGTACTTAACTTCTCTCAGTGTGCACTCCCTCATCTCCAAAAGTGGGGCATTTTCAGGGTGGTGGGGACCTTGGGCCTCGGCCACACACCCCCAACGTGTGCAACCAGCCCAGCTATGACTACCAAGCCACAGCAAGAAGGGCCCTAGGTTCCCAAGCCGGGGTGGTGAGGGGCGAGGGCTTTTGCCATATTCCCCTGACATCTGCACCCAGCCCAGCAATGATGAAGCCACCACTGGAAGCCCCCTATGGCAATGAGGGGGGTGCCACAGGCCTCAATCCCGCCCCTCCTCCTCCCTCCTTCTTCCATTCCATTTCCTTCCCCTTTCCCCTCTCTCCCTCCCTCCCAATTGCTCTGCAACAACATCATAGAATGTAAAAAAAAATAATATAAAAAAAAAGTAGGGCATTTTATAGTGGCTACTTCTCTCACAAGTTCCCACTAAGTGAGATAATACCTACCCAGCACTTAGCATAACGCCAGAAATCCAGAATCTGCCTCCTACCTGACTTCTGTCCTACCTTCTTTCACAGCAGATACCGTCTCCTTGTTTCACCAATATCCCAGTGAAAATGGTTGAGCCAGTTATGTCCTGAACAACAACACCCAACACCTGGCTGAGGGGGCCAGGAGGGACCAAGTCCTGTCTGGGCTCCTCCCACCAAGCAGAAGCCTGTGGCTACATCCACCAGAAGCCACACTTCCCTCAGCCCTAATCCCACCTGCACCCTGAAACCAGCAGGACCTAGGAGGACATGCACTTGAACTTAAGGCAACAGATGCTCTGAGGCAGCAGCCATGACTACCATTTGTGGATTACAAATGGTGGCTCATTTCTTATGCTCAATCTACTTGCTGATAAAGCTCAGAAAAGCAAGCAGGTCTGGGTAATGAGGTACCATCAATCTCTCCATTCCAGGACTTCTGTGTCATGGAATATGGCTCGACACTAGACAGACAACTGACATTGGGACCCTGGGTTCCAGCCTTAGGTCAGCACACACCTGCTGGGACCCTGAGGCAAGTCTCTTACCCTCTCCAGGCCTCTGCTTCTCCACCTTGACCATGAGGAATTTGGATCTCATGATCTCAAAGAGACCTACCAGTTCTGATGTCTAAGAGTCAGTTTCTTGACTTTTCCTCTTGGTCCCCACAAAGGGCTGCACACAAAACCTCTATAAAGACCCACTGACAGTAAGGGACTTGAAGGGGAACCACTGATTGGATTGGGGAGGGGCAGTTATATCTGTCACAGCCCTCAGGCAGGGGGCATTACAAATACATGACTTTGAGGAGGGAGAGAGCCAAGTCACCGAGACTATAAGCCTGAAATAAGGGTGTAGGCCAAGTACAGTGACGATTTACAATTCTTGAGGATGAGAAAACCAGGGTCCCAGAGGCTGGAACTTGAGGGAGTGCTGGGCAGGAGAGAGCCAAGTCACCGAGACTATAAGCCTGAAATAAGGGTGTAGGCCAAGTACAGTGACCATTTACAATTCTTGAGGATGAGAAAACCAGGGTCCCAGAGGCTGGAACTTGAGGGAGTGCTGGGCAGGTGGGAGTTATAAACTATGCCAAACCCTGTGCAGCAAGTCAAAAAAGGAAAAGGGAGCTCCTGGACAGGCCCCAATCTTGTCCATCGGTCGTGGAATCTGAGGCATCCAATTTAAAAATCTCAGCTAGGGGTTAAATCCATCCAGGTCTCAGATGAGACTTTTGATTAAAGAAATTCCACTTCAGTGAGGTCAGAGGAAGAGAGGCCTGAGCTGCTTTCTGGCTCTATTGCTAATAGGCTGTGTGGGATTGGGCCAGTCACTCTCCTCTGGGCCTCACTATAACAGGGGGTGAAGCCCCATGGTCCTCAAGAGCCCTCTGGGTTCGTACAGTGCTTAGGTCTGGGCAGCTCTCCTAAGGGGGTCTGCTGGGTAAGGAGAAAGTTCTGGAATAAGCCTGTAGCACTCCCCTCCACTCCCCTGCAAACATGCCAAGCACCAAGTCTACCTCCATGCCAGAAAGAGCTGAGGAACAGGAACCCCGAGATAAGCTCACCAGCCTTGCACTGGCTAACAGCGAGCTCCACGACCTGGGCAGGTTGAACCCTTCTCTGAGCCTCCACGCCCCAGTCATCTTTACTCCCTACACACGTGGGTCAGAGAGCCACTAACAGTTGATATGCATGTATCCTGAAGGGAGAAAAGAACTAAGCCAAAAATACATAGGAGAAATGCAGGGGGAAGGGAAGGGGCGGAGGGGATCTGAGGACAATTTTCACTAAACCCAAGTAAGTAAAGACTAAAGAGGTTAATCTGGCCCAGACTTATGATAGGTAATAAACAGAAAAGGAGAGTACTATACCCACTTAGTACTAAGTGGATAAATAGCCTTAATGGCCTGTGAGGAAGTCAGGAAAAGTAGGCTGAGGACAGAAGAGAGAGTTCGCCAGGTTCTTGCTTCCAAGTCAGCTGCATAGTATCAGCATTCTTGGAAACACCAGCAGTATGTGAGGCGACGGCAAGGAGTGAGCACAGCAGCTGGCCTGCCAGAGGACAGCCGACACTCCATTCAGCAGAGGGAGCACAGAATGGGGTTTGGGTGACCCTGGCAGATCAACAATCTAGCGCCCATACATAGGCAATGCCTCTGTCCCTCTGCCCAGATCAGAGAGCACAGGGCTCGACCCCCTATCACTTGAGGAACAGTAAAGAAAATGCAATGACCCATCCTAGAGAAGACTTGGGAGGAGGTGTGGGGGAGCTAAGAGCTGTTACATATACATATATATATCAAATTTATATGTAAGACATATGAGGTAACTTCAAAAAGTTCACGGAAAATGGAATTAAAAGATAATACAAATCTTTCCATGAACATTTTGAAGACCCCTTGTATATCAGACTTAGATATCAGATATATATATATACATATCAGACTTGTGTCTGAGCCAAAGAGGCTGTAGAAAAAGACTGATACAAATTT
>NW_007727673.1:382703-384239 GCF_000696425.1 Galeopterus variegatus
AACCCGTGGCCTTGGTGTTATCAGCACCGCACTCTACCGAGTGAGCCACGGGCCGGCCCCAGCTATCTCTTGAGGAGTGGGATTACAGGAGAACATTAACAAAGTGCATTGCTTATTTTCATATATATCCATTAGAAATAAATACATATGTTATATACGTGATTATATGGGGGACGTGGCAAAGAATATCCCACAGAATGTTAAAAGTGCTTATCCTTTATCACTAGGTAGTGAGATTTCAGCTGATTTATTTTTATTTTTTCCTTTTTTGACTACTTGCATTTTCTAAAGTGAGTATCTATTACTGGCTAATTGATATGTCTATTTTGTAAGTAACAACAACAACAAAACGAAATCGCCAACCAGAGCTGTCAGACAATAGTGAGCGGTGGGCCACGGCCTCAGGCTGGAGCGCCCCCTACAAGAAGTGAGGTCTCAGTCACTGTGCCTCATTGGGAAGGTGTTGGGGCTGACATCAGAGACGCCTTTCAATCCTATGATCCTGAGATTCTATGAACCTGAGTAAGAGTCTCTGAATCTATGAGTCCTTTGCTGCTCACAATTCCCTGAGCACATACCCTCAGGGAGCTGGCCCATGGCACCTCCCCTTCCCCACCCACCTCCAGGCTCACCTTCTGAGGAGAACTGAGGGGGACACTGGTCCTGCCCTCAGCACTGACGGTCACATTCCCAGGAATGACAATGGGGTCAGGTTCCAGACTCAGGCTGTTGATCACCGCAGGGTCCTTTCCTTCATCACAGTTATCCCAGGAAAAGCTACTGAGCTGAGATGGCAGGGACAATCAGGCAGCACAGAAAGAGGAGAAAAGAAAGGTTAACGAAAGAAAACTACTGCGAGTCAGAAGAACCAATAGAACAGGGTCCTGGGAGTATGACCCTGGGCCAGGTACTTCCCCTCCCTGAGCCTCACCTGCAACTGTACACCATAAAGTTGGGGTATCACTTGTTCTACCCATCTTACAGGAAGGACTAAACTAAAAGGCTAATCTCTCAAAAGGCACCACATAACAGACAGGAGACGAACCTTGTCTGCCTGTGGTGGGTACCTTCTCTGATGTCCCACCTCCCTGCTGCCACTCCTCTCCAGCCAGCCTTGGGATCCCACAGAGAGCAAGCTCCTGGAGGATTCACCTTTGCAGCCCATGCCCAGGATCGTGTTCATGTCATACCCCATGCCCAATCCAGGGCCAGCAACAATGGGAAACACAAAACACAGTGGGAAACATAACAGCATCCAAAACATCACCCTCGAGGTGCATGTAATTAACCCAGGAGGGAACAGGGCACAGATGAAAAGCTCCCCGGTGGGTCATCTGCTGATGAGCAATCCCCAGTGCATGGCTTCCCCAATCCTAACCATGGCTTTCTTACCCACACCCCATTGCTCATGCCATGACCCCACTTGACTCACCTCCCACCCTCTCTGGACCACTCCTCCTGTTCTTCTTCCACAGCCCCCAGGTCTCCTGATTCCACCACCATGTTGCCCAACTACATGTGACCACCTCTCCCCAC
>NW_007727673.1:384944-386151 GCF_000696425.1 Galeopterus variegatus
GAAGGGCATGGCTTTGGAATGAGATGGCGTAAATGAACACTTCAGTCAAACAGACCTGGGTGGAAATCATAGCTCAGACACATTTACTATGCCATTCCACAAGCCAGTTGCCTCTTTGGAGACTCGATTTCCACATCTTTTAATCGGAGGCATTTATACCTTCCTCTGAAGACTGTTGCAAGGGTGAGAGCATGAATGTAAAGCTTATAACCCAATGCCAGACACAAAGCATGAGCTGTCTCACTAAATGACAGCCATTAGACATCCCAGCTTCCACCTCCTGCCATTAGTTCTATGAGATTCCTTGTACACCTATAATAAACTTCCCCTCTACTTGAGCTTCTTGGAATGGGTTGCTGTCCCTTGGAATGAAAGGCAGGACAGAGTCTGATTCAACCCTGCATTCCCCATAGCCCCTTATGCAGGGTAGGTACCAACAAATGCTTCCTTCAATATTCATTCCACAGATATTTATGGAGCAACAATTACAGGCCCTGGGCTAAGCATTGTGTCAAGAGTGGTAAACAATTAGACATGACTCCTCCCCTGCCTTGAGCAGGTTACAGTCTAATATAAATAAATATCACCCACTGTGACCTGTGAGTGCCATAAAGGAAATGAACAGAGGTAAGTTGAGAGTAACAAAGGACTCACTTAAACAGGGTGGTAGGGAAGTGACACTTCAGCAGGACTCTTGTAGGATGAGTCAGCCATTCAAGTGCAGAGACAAAGAATGCTGCAGGCAAAGGCCCTGAGGTAGGAAGCAGCTCAGCTGCTCCAGACACTATGAGAAGGCCAGTGGGCTAGATGTTGTGAATGATGGACCTGGATGAGGCTGGAGGGGTGGCAGGGTCATTTTATGCAGGACCACATAGGTCATAATCAGGAGGCTGAATTTACTATGAGCGCAATGGAACCCTACTGAAGGAAAGCACCATTCTCTGATTTACAGATGTGAACAGACCGAAGAGGGACAAGACTGCAAGAGGAGAAGGCTGCTGTCAAATGAAAGAACGCCTAGAATTAAGAGTTGGCCTGGAGGGGTAAGTAGGAGGACTATCCCTTTTCTGGGGCTGCTTTCAGAGATTGTAAGGCAGCCTGATTCACACTGAGGATTGATTCTGGGCTGGAGGAAGTATCTAGAGCGCCCTTCAGGAGCTGAAGAATCTTTCCCCTCTTCTAAGCTTCCCCTTCCCCCAGTCCCCGG
>NW_007727674.1:0-3611 GCF_000696425.1 Galeopterus variegatus
AAAAAAAAAAAAAAAAAAAAAAAAAAAAAAAAAAAAAAAAACACTGTGGAAATAGGGCCATCTTAATTACTTGCATTAGTGGAGGGGGAGCATTGTGACACAAAGTCCAAGTAATTATTTTTGAATAAGTGTAGTGTGTCCCCCCCTCCCCCTCCGATTTACTTCTTAATCTTGTTTTGGTTAGGCCAGTTATAAAGATATGTTAATTATCTGAGAAAAAGTGAAGTTCCTGTTATGTATTTTATTCCTTTGAGTCTGTTTGTTGAGGCTCGGAGATATAGAATATCTTTGCTCAGAGTTTTCAGTATTATTTCCTGTAAAATAATGTAGCAATAGTAGTCACACTAAATAACTCTTGGGATGATATAGTGCTTAGGTAAACTGATATTGTTTGGATTTTTTTCCCTTTGTCACATTCTCCTATTTAGGGATTGACTTTATAAAAGTGATAAGATGTATTCAATTCATTATAAGTCAGATCCACTACCACAAATACCCTTTAATGGGAGTACTTTTAAGTGTAGGCCAACTTGTTTTAAGCAGCATTTAACTGAATGAAATTCTAGTTCCATTAAAAGATCTGTTGATATTGGTAGAATATGACTTTTATTAGCACCTAGTTGGTGTTACTAAGAGAGTAATTTTTATGGTTATCATTATATTTATTAACATTTGGGAAAGAGGGAGAAGTGAACAATAGAGACATCAAGTCTATTCTTTTTTAGAATAATATCCACAACTGGTTTTGATCCCAACTTCATTTATTTTGAATACCCACACTTCTGTACCATATCTTCTATTATTAAGTCTGCTTAGTAAATACCAACTAATTTTATATAACCAGAAGTGAAATACAAATTAGGAAGGCAAATCAATTGTAAAAGAAGAATAAGAATCACATGCAAGGAATTTTGAAGTGAAATACAACCAACACTTGAGTACTCGTAGACTCTTTGTCCACCTTAATGGGTTCTGCTTTCACCTCCTGGGTGGCAGGGCTGTCTTCTCAGTGTAGATTTTTTGTCAACCTTTTGTTCCATTGGCTCTTTCTTCTTAAGTGTAAACTCTAATTTAAGAGAAGGAGATACAAGGGAGGAGCATATGAACTGAAATACTAAATGCTTTCCTCTAACCTCAAAGGAAGTATGAATCTACACAGAAAAGTCCTGCCAAAGCTTGGAGAGGGAGCTGTGTTCAGTGACTGGTTTGTGTTGGTCTAAGAGGGGATATTTGTTGTCTTCATTAGGATTAACTGAGCCAAAAGCAAGAAAAGGAAACTTGAAAATCTTAATAGCTTGTGTTTGAAAGTGGTTGCAAAACATTACATGTACCCATATTCAAGAGTAAGTGTGACAAATCCAAGGCATGCTGTTGCCTCTCTCCCTTATGCGGACACTTCAGAGTTGACTGTGCATGTGATGTTTGAAATTAAACATATGCTTTTAATGAACATTAAACTTGTGGGTTTTTACCAGAGAACGTTTATTATATCCCAAACTAAATGGTATCAAATGCTTTCAAATCTCAGAGCTATTTCATGTTTGATGTTTTGCTTTTACAAGCATTGCATCAGTGTATTTTGTTTTAAAGGAGTATGAATAATGCTGGGCAAGGAGAGAGACTAGGCCAAATGCCCAAATAAATTAAAATTCCAGTGTAGGAGAACTAAGTAAATTGAGGTATTTGACAGCTCTAAAAAAAAGTTCTGTCAAAGTGTCTATCTAGCAATGTTATTTATTATGAATTGTTAGTCAAAACCCATTTAGTATATAATTTTTTACAGTGGTTTTATGCCTAAAAGTTGTTGCTGGAGAGAGCAACAAAGTGTTTACAAGTTGGGTCCGCTCAGAAGAATTAATTCCTATGACCATATTTATTTTAAGTGTAAATGAAAACATATCCTAAGACACATCTTTGTTTTGGTGGTTTATAAATCATACACATACTTCTCCACTTCTTGGGAAATGACTTCTCAAATATTTTGCATTTCCTTTTCAAACTCTAAAGTAGCAAAGTCATGTAGCACATCCTATCTTTAGAAAGTGTGGCACCTCTTTGCAGGCGTCCACACTTGAGGACTGAGAGTTCAGTTCATATCTGATATGATATGTATATATCCTTGCTTCCATATGTCTTCTTACATGTCTCTATGTTATAGACCCTTCCACTTATACATTGATCTATAGCCACTGGGTATGGTACATTTTGGTCACTTTGCTGCCCTCCACCTGATTGGTTACCAAGATAGTGTGTGTTCTTCAAAGTGATGGTAATGAGGAAAAGAAAAACACTTGGTGGATGTTCTGGACAGTCAGGAAGATGACAGGAAAGCAGGTCAACATCATCAGAATATCAATTACGGGCCAGTTATTGAGCCTTAAGAATCAGTGGGCGTTCTGTACCTTGCATTTTCATGGATTTTTAAATGGTAATATGACCTCTAAATCCTAATTTTAGGAGAACAAAATTTGATGCATAAAATATGTGTAAGAATAATCATAGCTTGTATTGACATAAAAGTTTACAATGCTAGTGTTACCATTGAGTTTATAAATCATTTCAGCTGAATGATATGTGGCAGCGTATGTCAGCTACTGGGTATGTATTCAGATAAACGAAAGGATTTAAAACAAGTCTGTGTGTCAGCAGATTTCATAAGAAAGTTGAACTTTCAACTCTTTAGTGTTCGAGCTATTATAAAAGTAAAGACATCATTTTCAATTTTGTATCTCTTATAAGTTGTTCTGGCATTTCGTGCCATTCCACAAACGTTATTCTGGACAGCCCCATCAACACTTAGGAAAAGGTAGATTGGGGAGGCCATCTTCCTGAAGTTTCTGTCTAAATGGATGTAAGTATGAAATTACACCAACAATGATGAATTGAAAAGAAGGCTTCTGAGGAATAAGTTGGTTATTACAGTCAATTTGTATTATTTGCCCTAAAAGAAGATAAAATAGATAAACCAACAGCAATGACTTGGGTATTGGAGGTCAGATTTAAAGTTTCAACCCCAGAATGCCCTGCCCTCTCTCCTTTGTGGCCACTCTTCATTTTGATTCTTTTGACCTCCGTAATTATAGTGATTATAGGACTTTAGGCTAGGAAGAAAATAGTAGATGGAAATGGTGATGATGTTAGAAGAGGAACCTAATTAAATAAAGAGTGATATTAGAAAATTGAAAGCAATATTAATACTGGCTTGGGCTGGCTCGTTCGATTGGTTGGAGCGTGGTGGTATAACACCAAGGTTAAGCGTTTGGATCCCTGTACTGGCCAGCGGCACCCCCGCCCCCCCAAAAAAGTAATACTGGCTTGTCTACAAGTACTGAGTTTTGAATTATAGCAATAGGATTTATTTATATTAGCAGAATTCAATTCAATGCGAAGTGAGTGTTGACTCTCTACAAGGAATTAAATGTCTGCACCCATGTTTTTTCCTTACAAGAGGAAGGAGCTCGTTTATGGCCTTTATAAAGTGTTAGTGTCTGGTTCAGTTTGTGGTTATTGAGATTATTCAGGGAAAAGGGCTCAATTTACAATTTGTTACAAAACTGGAACTTTAACGTTTTTTGATATTTAGATTTTTTTTTTCCTTTTTGTTTTTTTTT
>NW_007727674.1:4321-6696 GCF_000696425.1 Galeopterus variegatus
CCACGCTCAACCAGTGAGCGGACCGGTCTCTATATGGGATCCGAACCCTCGGCGGAAGCGCTGCCGCGCTCCCAAGCGCCGCAGTCTACCGAGTGTGCCACCGGGCCGGTCCGATATTTGGATTTTGAAAGAAAACCTAGATTAGATGTTTAATCTTAATTTTTTATCATCTTTCATACCTTTTGAAATGGATCTTTATTAATATATATTTGCAAAATGTTCAAAACTTTTAAACATTTTAAGGAATTTTGGCTTATTCTTGGGATGCTGAATATTGTTGGTTTTCTCAAACCCTTGCATAAATTAATTTCCTTTTTTCATCTCTTCCCACCTAGATTATTAGCTTTCTTCTAGTAAGGATTATGAAGTATCTGTAATGAGCTGACCATTATGCCAGGTGTTGTCTGTACATTTATTTACATTATCGTTATCCTGATTGTAACCGTGCTGCATGGTATAGCTGATTTCTCTCTGTTACAGGTGGGGAGTTAAGTGATCTGCTCCTGGTTGCAAAATGCATGAAGTTGCAGAGCCAGGGTGTGAACCCAGGTCTTTCTGGTTTGTGTGCCTGGGATCTTGCCCCTAGTGTGCTGCTCTGCAGGGGCTCTCATGTAGACTTTCTGAACTATGAGATAAAACAACTTAAAGACTGTTGGGTCATTTCTAACAAGCTGGAATGGAGTCATTTGCCATACTGACAACTTTCATCTGCAGATGTTTGATTCATCCTGTATTATTGTCTAATGAGTACTTACTGTATGCCATGCACTATCTAGGTCAATGAGTGGTGATTGGCCTTGCCTTGAGGGCAGTCTAAGGCATAAGATAAGAAAGGAGCATATGGCAGCTCTTATTAGCAGAAGGAAAGAAGTAATCATTTGCAGAGGGATGTGGTGGGGAGAACACAAGGAGGGGAGACCTCATACAGCCAGTAGGGATGGCAGTAGCAGACTGGGGACAAACGAGGCCATTAAATCAGCAGACTATTGTTTTTAAGGAGCTTCCTGTTCAGGGAAACATGTACACCACTAATACAAGGTTAACAGTGATGAATCTGCTACCTTGGAGGTACAGAGTATGGAAAATCTTAGGCGCTGTCAATCAATNTTGTAAAAGCCAGGTGGTTTCTTTAATATAACTTTAAGAGTGTATTCATTGCAGGGGGCCACTATCACAGTCAGGATAAGACACTGTAAACCTTTGTATAGATTAGTAAATTAGAAGTGTATTTTTAACCTTTAATGAGAAATGCATGGTGGGATGCTTGTAAAAATGTACATTCTAAGTTCAGGTTTGGTAGCCAGCTCTTCAGATTCTTGCCCTATTAGCCAAGTTAAGATAAGCCACCTCATTTAGGCTTTATATAATATTTTCTGATTTAACATTGTGGAACACCTGACAGCATTCATTACCAGGATGCATTAGTAAGCTACAAAATGGCATACATACCCTTTTATGAATGAGCAGAATTCTATCAAAAATAAAGCACATTCTTATGATGGTAGTAGGATGACAGCAAGCAATACTTAGTGGGGGGAAAGAGCCTTTTATTCCTTATACAAAACACATTAGTTTGAATAATCTTGGTGTTCTGGAGTTCTCTTAAAATGAGAAGATTATTGATAGGCCAACTAACCATCATTATTTGGGCTTCATATCTATTTGTAAAAGCCAGGTGGTTTCTTTAATATAACTTTAAGAGTGTATTCATTGCAGGGGGCCATTATCACAGTCAGGATAAGACAGTGTAAACCTTTGTATAGATTAGTAAATTAGAAGTGTATTTTTAACCTTTAATGAGAAGTGCATGGTGGGATGCTTGTAAAAATGTACATTCTAAGTTCAAAGTCATGAGAACATTGTAATTATACTTTGTTCCTCGAAATTATTTCACAAAAGAAAACCACCTATCCCTGGGAAATTTTCTTAATCTCTATTTCAAATTAGAAAGAAAAGCTTCATTTTTAATATTTTAAAACATTCTCAGTCATGTGACCTTATGTAGTTTGATACATAGTTTACTATGTTCTACATACGTTAAAATCTAATTGTTAACTGCTTTATAAAACACTGTGGAGGGGCCGGCCCGGTGGCGCACTGCGCTAGTGCGCCGCTTGGGAAGTGCGGTTGCGCTCCCGCCGAGGGTTCGGATCCCACATACGGACCGGTTCCCGCTCACTGGCTGAGCGAGGCACGGGGGCAACACCGAGGGTTGCGATCCCGTTGCCGGTCCCGGTCTGGTACGGGGGCGACACTGAGGGTTGCGATCCGTTGCCGGACACAGAAAAAGACAAAAAAAAAAAAAAAAAAACACTGTGGAAATAGGGCCATCTTAATTACTTGCATTAGTGGAGGGGGAGCATTGTGACACAAAG
>NW_007727674.1:7614-64005 GCF_000696425.1 Galeopterus variegatus
AAAAAAAAAAAAAAAAAAAAAAAAAAAAAAAAAAAAACACTGTGGAAATAGGGCCATCTTAATTACTTGCATTAGTGGAGGGGGAGCATTGTGACACAAAGTCCAAGTAATTATTTTTGAATAAGTGTAGTGTGTCCCCCCCTCCCCCTCCGATTTACTTCTTAATCTTGTTTTGGTTAGGCCAGTTATAAAGATATGTTAATTATCTGAGAAAAAGTGAAGTTCCTGTTATGTATTTTATTCCTTTGAGTCTGTTTGTTGAGGCTCGGAGATATAGAATATCTTTGCTCAGAGTTTTCAGTATTATTTCCTGTAAAATAATGTAGCAATAGTAGTCACACTAAATAACTCTTGGGATGATATAGTGCTTAGGTAAACTGATATTGTTTGGATTTTTTTCCCTTTGTCACATTCTCCTATTTAGGGATTGACTTTATAAAAGTGATAAGATGTATTCAATTCATTATAAGTCAGATCCACTACCACAAATACCCTTTAATGGGAGTACTTTTAAGTGTAGGCCAACTTGTTTTAAGCAGCATTTAACTGAATGAAATTCTAGTTCCATTAAAAGATCTGTTGATATTGGTAGAATATGACTTTTATTAGCACCTAGTTGGTGTTACTAAGAGAGTAATTTTTATGGTTATCATTATATTTATTAACATTTGGGAAAGAGGGAGAAGTGAACAATAGAGACATCAAGTCTATTCTTTTTTAGAATAATATCCACAACTGGTTTTGATCCCAACTTCATTTATTTTGAATACCCACACTTCTGTACCATATCTTCTATTATTAAGTCTGCTTAGTAAATACCAACTAATTTTATATAACCAGAAGTGAAATACAAATTAGGAAGGCAAATCAATTGTAAAAGAAGAATAAGAATCACATGCAAGGAATTTTGAAGTGAAATACAACCAACACTTGAGTACTCGTAGACTCTTTGTCCACCTTAATGGGTTCTGCTTTCACCTCCTGGGTGGCAGGGCTGTCTTCTCAGTGTAGATTTTTTGTCAACCTTTTGTTCCATTGGCTCTTTCTTCTTAAGTGTAAACTCTAATTTAAGAGAAGGAGATACAAGGGAGGAGCATATGAACTGAAATACTAAATGCTTTCCTCTAACCTCAAAGGAAGTATGAATCTACACAGAAAAGTCCTGCCAAAGCTTGGAGAGGGAGCTGTGTTCAGTGACTGGTTTGTGTTGGTCTAAGAGGGGATATTTGTTGTCTTCATTAGGATTAACTGAGCCAAAAGCAAGAAAAGGAAACTTGAAAATCTTAATAGCTTGTGTTTGAAAGTGGTTGCAAAACATTACATGTACCCATATTCAAGAGTAAGTGTGACAAATCCAAGGCATGCTGTTGCCTCTCTCCCTTATGCGGACACTTCAGAGTTGACTGTGCATGTGATGTTTGAAATTAAACATATGCTTTTAATGAACATTAAACTTGTGGGTTTTTACCAGAGAACGTTTATTATATCCCAAACTAAATGGTATCAAATGCTTTCAAATCTCAGAGCTATTTCATGTTTGATGTTTTGCTTTTACAAGCATTGCATCAGTGTATTTTGTTTTAAAGGAGTATGAATAATGCTGGGCAAGGAGAGAGACTAGGCCAAATGCCCAAATAAATTAAAATTCCAGTGTAGGAGAACTAAGTAAATTGAGGTATTTGACAGCTCTAAAAAAAAGTTCTGTCAAAGTGTCTATCTAGCAATGTTATTTATTATGAATTGTTAGTCAAAACCCATTTAGTATATAATTTTTTACAGTGGTTTTATGCCTAAAAGTTGTTGCTGGAGAGAGCAACAAAGTGTTTACAAGTTGGGTCCGCTCAGAAGAATTAATTCCTATGACCATATTTATTTTAAGTGTAAATGAAAACATATCCTAAGACACATCTTTGTTTTGGTGGTTTATAAATCATACACATACTTCTCCACTTCTTGGGAAATGACTTCTCAAATATTTTGCATTTCCTTTTCAAACTCTAAAGTAGCAAAGTCATGTAGCACATCCTATCTTTAGAAAGTGTGGCACCTCTTTGCAGGCGTCCACACTTGAGGACTGAGAGTTCAGTTCATATCTGATACGATATGTATATATCCTTGCTTCCATATGTCTTCTTACATGTCTCTATGTTATAGACCCTTCCACTTATACATTGATTAGTGTGGCACCTCTTTGCAGGCGTCCACACTTGAGGACTGAGAGTTCAGTTCATATCTGATATGATATGTATATATCCTTGCTTCCATATGTCTTCTTACATGTCTCTATGTTATAGACCCTTCCACTTATACATTGATCTATAGCCACTGGGTATGGTACATTTTGGTCACTTTGCTGCCCTCCACCTGATTGGTTACCAAGATAGTGTGTGTTCTTCAAAGTGATGGTAATGAGGAAAAGAAAAACACTTGGTGGATGTTCTGGACAGTCAGGAAGATGACAGGAAAGCAGGTCAACATCATCAGAATATCAATTACGGGCCAGTTATTGAGCCTTAAGAATCAGTGGGCGTTCTGTACCTTGCATTTTCATGGATTTTTAAATGGTAATATGACCTCTAAATCCTAATTTTAGGAGAACAAAATTTGATGCATAAAATATGTGTAAGAATAATCATAGCTTGTATTGACATAAAAGTTTACAATGCTAGTGTTACCATTGAGTTTATAAATCATTTCAGCTGAATGATATGTGGCAGCGTATGTCAGCTACTGGGTATGTATTCAGATAAACGGGGAGAACACAAGGAGGGGAGACCTCATACAGCCAGTAGGGATGGCAGTAGCAGACTGGGGTCAAACGAGGCCATTAAATCAGCAGACTATTGTTTTTAAGGAGCTTCCTGTTCAGGGAAACATGTACACCACTAATACAAGGTTAACAGTGATGAATCTGCTACCTTGGAGGTACAGAGTATGGAAAATCTTAGGCGCTGTCAATCAATCTTACTTTGAGAGTAGGATTTAGGTTCATTAGAAGATACTAATGATAGAATGATACTACATTTTAGTTTATGGACTTGCCACTAGAATAAATTTTTCTAGAATAACAGAATAATTATTAAGAAAAATCAAGATTGTTCAGTGTCTCTTCCTTGTATTTTCCAAGTGTGTGAAGGCTTATTCCACATTTAAGAATATTGTACCAGAAGGCCCTTTCAAAGAATGTTAAAGCCTTGGAAAGAAGCTAGTTGAGTACATTCTCTAGCAAATGTACTGAGTGTCCTTTTGTTCTACATTATGTTTCAGAGTTTTTGCTCTTTTGATTTTATAGATTCGTTGTCTGTGTGAAATGTTCTGTTACTTGCAGTTATTGAATAAACCACTAGGTGATGCTAAAAGACTTGATCTTAATACCGTGGAAGACTAAAATGTGAAACTGCTTTTTTCCGGCCTGCTTCTCAAAATAAGCAAACTAGAAGATGGTGTCGATTTGAGGGAAGGCTTAGTGTAGAAACCAAAGGTTTCTGTCTGACCAGTATATTGAATAAACCACTAGGTGATGCTAAAAGACTTGATCTTAATACCGTGGAAGACTAAAATATGAAACTGCTTTTTTCCGGCCTGCTTCTCAAAATAAGCAAACTAGAAGATGGTGTCGATTTGAGGGAAGGGTTAGTGTAGAAACCAAAGGTTTCTGTCTGACCAGTGCATTATGTTTCCCAAATCAGTGTTGGAAAAAAGTCAGCTTATAGTCAATTTTAAATTGGATGTATTCTCTGATTCCTTAGGCTTGAATGTTTGACCTCCAGGCCATGCAGATTATTCTGGGCATTTAACTCAGTTAAGACCATGAAAGGAGCTGTGTTTTCAGGTGAAGCTTAGTGCAGCTAGTTCCTGATGGTTTTGCATTTGCTTCCTTTTTGAGAATGGAGTTAGTCTTGTCATAATTTTTTTTTAACTTAACAAGCTGTTAATTCAGAGTAGTCTTGTCCATGTCTAAGTATGTAAGCATGTTTTGGATTTGTTAGAACTGTTGACAAGGAGGTTTCACATAGATCTTGTATGCCCGGCCATGGTTGGTTCCTTTCCATTTCGCACCAGTATCTTTGCAAAACAGGAGTTAATAATGTCTTCAGGTCCCCTCCCCATCTCCCTCTCCCACCTTCACCCCTAATCCCATCCTAGAAGACTTTGCCTCCCTTATCATCAAGAAAACGGAGGTTGCTATTTCATTTTCTCTTCTACCCAAGAGCGTTGGTGTCTGCCCCATCCCTTGCTCCTTCTCTCTCATGGTCCTGTCTCACTCCTCAGCCAGGTTTCTGGCTGAGTGGTCTGCACTTGCTGTCTGCTCTCTCACATTCCCTCCTTGAGGCACTAGGACCTGGCTCTGGCCCACTCCTAAGTAAAGCTGCTCGGTCCTTCTAGATCCCCATCATGGGTTCTTCTTACCAAAGACGACTTCTGGTGTCTCTGTTCTTCCTCCTCAGCTTCCGTTTACTGTCGTCAGCCCCTGGACTCCTCTGTGTTTCTGCAGTCTTTGGATTGGGCTAAGCATCCATCCCCCTGGCACCCCTCAGCTGAACCTCCATTGTGTTGTGTTTGCAGCCGGTGATGTTAAAGTCCCTCCCTTCACTGGTCTGCGAGCTCAGCTAGAACAGGGCCACCTCTTAGGCATCTCATGCCTCCATTTCCCAGTGCCCAGGGAGGGCTCAGCAAATGTTTGTTCAGCTGCCAGTGAAAAGCAGTGTGTCATTTAACAAAGGTGCCTCTGTTAGGAAGACAGTTGATTTCGAGTCTTATGATTATGTAAAAACTTAATGTTAATTGTTATTAGATATAAAAATACTGTGGCAAAGATACATAGATGTCATGCTGGAATTTTCATTAGAGGTACTATGCCATTGCATTAGAATATTGATGCTTAGTTGAAACTGCACAGATTTGGGGTAGATTATATTAAATAATTGACATTCTGTGGCACAACACACTGGAAATGATAGATGGTTGTGATTATATGCCTCAAAGGTAAATGTGAAAATCCACTCTAAGTAGAAGAATTTAAGCCTGTAAGTATCTGAAACCTTGGAGTAAAAAGGGATTTTTTAAGTGGAGCCCATTATGTATTGAGGGGAAAGATCACAGCCTCTGGAGTCAGATAGACTCAGGTTGACAGGTCAGTTCAGCTATGTGATCTCAGTTTTCTCATCTGTATAATGGGGATGATAACAGTGTTTCTTTGGCAGGATAGTTATGATGATTAGGAATAATGTAGATAAAGCTCCTAACATAGTGTCCCTCCACGTGACAGGCACTTTCTTTGCTGTGTCATCTCATGTAGACTTGGGATTCAGTTCTATAACTGATCTTTACTCATTCAAGGCCCAGGTCTGTATTGTGTAGTAAGAGAGATGAGAGGAGCTTTGTGAGCTTAGTCTAATTGAACAGATTTCACTGGGTTCTCTTAAGCCTATAATGTTTTACTTTATGTAAAAGGAGAACTGTGAAAATTATTCCCCGTGCTTCCTCAGTTAGAGGAAAGATGACATTTACTCTCACAGGAAGGAGGGAATGAGGTAGGGGTGCATGTGTGCGTGCGTGTGCATGTGTGCGTGTGTGTGAGAGGTGGATTTTGCAAGTTACTTTCTTCATTTGACTAGTGCTTAAGTCTGGGGCCTGCTAGTATAACTGTGTTTTCGAAAAGAAAGGCTTTTGTTTGAGCAATGCCTTAGATGGATGGTGATATCAATCAAATGTTTGCTGTTTAGTTTTTCTTTCCTAGTACACAGCGTACAAGTGAAGGAAGCAATGTGGTGCTGCCACAGACCGTGGAGGTCAGGCCCTGGCTATGCTGCCTAGATCCTGTGGCCAAGTTAGATAACCGTCTTGGGCCTCAGTTTCCTTATTGGTGAAAGAGGATAGTGGTGGTACTCCTGGATTACTAAGGGTTAAGTCCAACCGATTAACATTTGTAAGTTGTAAAGAACATGCTAAGTGTTGAAGATATCCATAAATTGCAGCTGTCACTATTATAAGATTCATAATGGGGCATGGGGAGAATTTGTCTTGTTTTAAAGCATTTCAGATGGTTCCTTGTAAAAGGTGGCATTCACAGCTGTCTTAAAACTGTGAAAAAGAGTGATGTCAGAGGGTGCATCTGAGGATAAGAGGCTTGTTTATAAATGGAATAAGGGAATTACAGTGTACAAAACAGTTGCTAAATTGACTTCAAGTGGAAAAACACAGTTTAATTAGTAGGAGACAGTTGTCCCCAAAAGGAATATCTTTGGTCACTGAACAGCCATTGAGCACACCCTGTGATGTGCTGGGTATGGGATTAGTTGCTGGGGATTCCGAGATGAATGAGACTCAGTTTCTGTACATAAGCACCTTTGTATCTAGTGTCCGGGGAATCTTGCTGCTGCGCTCCCAGCGCCGCACTGTCCCGAGTGCGCCACGGGCTCGGCCCCTGATACATGCTTTTTAGTTTTTTTTCTCTTATTAAAATAGGTAGTTCTTGTGCTCCCTAATTGTATTCCCATAGGAAGATAAATAAATGTTGGTGTTTGAGGAAAAATATTAAATTGAAAAAAGTTTTTAGTCATTAAATGTACTTGATATTGAACTGAATGAAGCTTTAACAGTACACATTTTCTTTGGATACATGCTTTATTGAAGAGAATTTTAACACTTTCCCAGAGTAGAGCATATGAGTTGATTTAAATGTTATTCACTGTATGTCATTAATTTCTTAAATATGCTTCTTCACTCTTTCAGAGTTACTGGAGAATGTAACCTTAATACATAAACCAGTGTCTTTGCAACCCCGTGGTCTGATTAATAAAGGAAACTGGTGCTACATTAATGCTGTATCCTTCCTGGACACCGCCCCCAGCCCAGCTTACTGCAGTCGTCTCTTCTTTGAGATGCTCTTGACTTAGTTCAGCTTCCATGGGGCATCTAGCCTGAATTTGCTTATAAACACAGTTATTCCCGATACCCAATCCCTCCACCCCCCACCACCCACCACCCTCAAAAATAAGGATTTGTTGACCTGTGAATGACAGAGCTGGGCAAGTTTTATTAGAATGATCCCAAGTAACAGGGCAGAGTGACCTCTTACAACTAGAAATTTTGTTTTAACTGATTTGATTGCGTTGGTTGAATCAAGTTTTTGAATATAAACTACTGACTGCATAGTAAATTCTTCTATGGATATTACGAGGCAGTTATTCTAGTGATTATTTGGTCCCAAGTAACAGGGCAGAGTGACCTCTTACAACTAGAAATTTTGTTTTAACTGATTTGATTGTGTTGGTTGAATCAAGTTTTTGAATATAAACTACTGATTGCATAGTAAATTCTTCTATGGATATTACAAGGTAGTTATTCTAGTGATTATTTGGTTTTTTCCTTTTTGTGTTTACATATCTAAGTAGTTCAGTGTCCTTGGCTTATTTAGTTTTTATATGCTCTTGTTTAATGTGCCTTTAGGAAATTTGGAGTGTCTGTTTCCTTTCCTTTACAATTCCTTACTGCCAATATTTAGACATTGCAGGCACTGGTTGCTTGCCCTCCGATGTATCACCTGATGAAGTTCATTCCTCTGTATTCGAAGGTGCAAAGGCCTTGTACATCAACACCCATGATAGACAGCTTGTAAGTAAGGGGCTGAACAGTGGGCCAAGGGGGTGGCGTTTTTCCCCTGTGATGATTAGAATTTAAATAGTTTAACAAAGCTTTTCTACAAATGAGTCTATAAATTTTTTTTTAATGTACTGTTCATGATTTTATATGGAGGTTAAACAGAAATGGAATCGGAGCATTATCTCTCTGTGTTCTTTCGATTAAGTAGAAAACATATTAGTTTTTACCAACTTATACCACTTAATGCCACAAACATACATAGAAGTGTTAAAGAATTCAGTAGCTATTATATAGCGTTGGTTGCCTAAAATCTGCTATATTCATACTAATTAATTTTCTACTTAGCCATCAAAGTTCTTTAGTAAGAGTATGTCTTTTTAAAAAATGTACTACTTCACTTTTTTTTTTTTCATGTTTAGTGTTCGGCTAATGAATGAGTTTACTAATATGCCAGTACCTCCAAAACCCCGACAAGGTAAGTAAAAATGAGGTCTTCAGATGTCATTACATATTGGAAGTTAATGGTATCAGATGACTGAATTTGGTAAATCCAGTCTTACTGGAAAGAAAATGTCTTATTTAAATACAAGTTGCTACACCTGTGCAACCTGTATTTAACATTCAGCTCAAGATTCAGCTGGATAGGGAGGTGGGGGGGAGTTTTGATGATTTTGCTTTTCATCATTTCTGACCATGTTAGTTATGAAAATCTGTGTCCTGTTTCCATCGCAGCTCTTGGGGATAAAATCGTGAGGGATATTCGCCCTGGAGCTGCCTTTGAACCCACATATATTTATAGACTCCTGACAGTTATCAAGTCGAGCCTGTCTGAAAAGGTTTGAGACTACTCTGACGTGGCTTCTGTAAAGTGTTGCCTTTTGCTCCCCTTTTTCTGTTAACTGGTGCTTGTTCAGTGTTTGCCCTTTGTCTCAAGTGCTGCAGTTTGGTGGGTGCGGAGTAGATCTGGGTTTATTATGGAGTCAGTTGCTTGCATGAATTTAAAGAGTATAATGGTACTCTTTATAATCAGACCTAGCTCATATAACTTTTACTGTGTACCAAGTACTATTCTAAGTACTTTCCATATATTAACTTGGTGGTTAACCCGATGAATAAAGTGTGATTATCGTCTCCTTGCTACAGTTGAGAAAAGTGAAGTCATTGTCCGAGGTCACATAGCTAATAAACGGCAGAACCTGGCTTCCGAGGCAGCTCTCTTCACCACTGCCTTTTGCCATCTTTTGGGTAGAGTGGAGTGTGCTGGGCCTAGAATGACAGACAAGCTTCTGTCTTCATCATACTCCTAGGATTTAATAACTATTTTATGTTCTTGACTCTTTTTTTTTTTGGTGGCTGGCTGGTGTGAGGATCTGAACCCTTGACCTTGGTGTTATCAACACCACACTCTAATCAACTGAGCTAATTGGCTAGCCCTCCATGATTCTTTAAAAAAATTTTTATCATACATTTTGCTACTAAAGGAGACTAATGGACCAAGGAGGCATTATACAGGGCCCTGGCAGCTGTTGAGAGTGAATGAAAAGCACCCTTAGCACAGTTAACTGGAGCATTTCTTTCTTCCCTGAACAAGTTTGTGATGAGTCAGTACAAGCAGTTGAAATGATGCTCAGGGAAACTTATTCATAGAGAAAAATAGTCAAGAACATACCATTTAAGCCAAGCAATATTGAAGCTTCATTGCTGCGAAGAAGGGTGAATGTCTAGGGCAGTGTAGCAGGATACCACCAGGGGCAGAATAGAGTTTGAAGCTTTTTAAATGCTCGTAATGCAGCTTTTGGGGTTGGCTTAGAACTCACATTTCCTGACTAGCACAGAGTGTTAGGGATGCAGGAATGGGATAAAGTGTGCCCTCTGCCTTCAGAGAGCTCACTGTCCAGTGGGGGAGTTAGATATGTAGTCTAAGTGAACAGACAGCAAGGGAAATGCAAAAACAGACACTATGAGGGTGCTTCCAGAAGTTCACAGAAAGATTTATATTATCTTTTAATTCTATTTTTCCACGAACTTTTGGAAGTACGCTCATATAAAGATGCTTTAGAAGCCAGGTTGTGGGGGTGGGGGGGTTGGCTGGTTAGCTCAGTTGGTTAGAACACACGGTATTATAACACCAAGGTCAAGAGTTCGGGTCCTTGTACTGCCAGCTGCCAAAAAAAAAAAAAAAAAAAAAAAGCCAGAGAGGGCCATCCAGGTCAGGTGGGGGCAGAGATAAAGTGGGTGCTCAGGGAGGGCTTCCTGAGGCCAAATCCCTCAAGGATCTTGCTCAGAGGTAATGCTTGTGAATAAAAGTGTCTCTGAAGTTGCCTTAATATTGAATGTGGTGGGGTCCCCAAGATCACTTTCAGGTTTGGTGATTCGCTGGAAGGTCTCATAGTACTCAGAAGCTGTTATATTCATAGTTATAGTTTATCATAGCAAAAGAATACAAAACAAAATCAGGAAAGGGAAAAGACACATGGGGCAGAGTCTGAAGGAAACCTCCAGACCCTTCCCCCAGTGTAGTCATATAGGACACACATGTAAAGTGGGAAGCTCACTAGAGACTAAGTGTCCAGGGTTTTTATTGGGGGCTGGTCATGTAGGCACCCTCTGCCTAACTTGAGCCAAAATTCCAAACTCCCAGAAGGAAAACAGGTATTCAGCATAAACCACATTGGTTGCACAGTTTATGCACAATCCCTTATCACTTCTTGGAATGATGGGACTCCTTCTGAAATCCAAGTTTCCAGACACCATACAAGGGCCAACCTTGCAAGCAGACCTTTCCAAGGAGAGCAGCCCCAGGCCTGCTATATGCACTATTTACTACATCTTGGTCTATGCCAGTTTTTGCCCTTTTCTACACATACGCAGAGCATACTTACACCAAACAGCTGCTGTCCTTATCTATACTTCCATTTGGAGAGAACTCAGATACACAATACCCAGAGACCTCAAGCAGGAGAATTTGCACATCCTTGGAATAGGCAGTTATGCTCCAGAGAATGAAATATGAACTAATCATGATAAATTACAGAATCAAACAAAACCAGTGTGAGATTATAAAACTCACATGTGACTAATCTATGAGTGATTTTGCTGATGTGTGTATATATGTCAAACAGTCAGCTAAATCTTTAAATCAGCTGAGTTTTTCACATATAATTTGAGTCCTTTCCCCTATAGCTGCTCATCATAAAAAATAGGAGACATACAGGGCTGCTCATTTCACAACTCACAATGTGATTGAATACCCCTGGGCTTGTGTAATGAGATGGCCCTAGACGTCTAGTCTTTAGTCTTCTATTTCATTTAAACAAAAGAGCAACTTCTAAATAACTTTTTTATTATAAAGGTAGTGTATATTTACTGTAGAAAATTTCAAAAATATAGAAAAGCATAAATAAGAAAAAAAAAATTCCCAGTAGTTCTCCCACTTAGAGATAAATGTTTAATATGTTCCTCTCCTTCCTTTCCACCTCCTAGGATCTCAGCTATCCAAAGAAAAACCCATATTGGGGCTGGTTCGGTAGCTCAGTTGGTTAGAGCACAGCCTTATAACCCCAAGATCATAGGTTCAGATCCCTGTACCAGCCAGCCACCAAAAACCCCCAGAAAACCAAAGACCCATGCCATTTTTTAGAAATACTTTACATTTAATCTTGAAAACTTCAGAGGAGGCATAATTTGAATATGCAGGTAATATATATCTTGCAGGCCTTGGATGGTAATTAGTTAAAATTAATGTGATCATATTTGGCTTTTTCAGGGTCGACAAGAAGATGCTGAGGAGTACTTAGGCTTCATTTTAAATGGACTTCATGAGGAAATGTTGAACCTAAAAAAGCTTCTCTCACCAAATAATGAAAGTAGGTTATGGTCTATTTGCTACAAAATTGTGCAAGAATAATTTCTTAAGAATTATTATTTTTTTGGCAGTTGGCTGGTACAGGGAACCAAACCCTGATCTTGGTATTAACACCACCACAAACTAAGCAGCTGAGTTAACCAGCCAGGCCTGTTTTGTTTCAGTGTTTTGCTTAAAATTAATTTTAAATAAATGTTGCATGCTCAATATATTATGTTACCTTCCCCCCAGCAGTCATTTGGCCTTCAGAAGTCACTTATTTACTCATTCAGATAACTAGTTATTTGTATTGCATTTTATATGCCGTTGGGAATGGTATATTTAGATATATCAAAATTTATCCAGAAACTGTACTGTTTACCTTCAACTTTCAATTAGGAAAATGATCAAGCGTACAGAAAAGCTCAAAGAAAAGTGTGATGAACACCTGTGTAACTGCTGAAATCTACAGTTGTTAACATGTCATTATTTACACACATACGTGTATGTATACGTTTTTCCTAGATGGTTCAGAATTAGATTATGGATAATAGTTCAGTTCACCCCTGCATGCTAAGGTGTGTATTTTTTGAGGATCTTCTCCTGCATAACTGCAGTCCCTAATCTAACTAAGAAAACTAACCGTAATTGCACAATAATATCTACTTTCCAGCACATCTTCAGATTTCTCCAGTTGTCTGAAGAACATCTTTCGTAGCACTTAGTGCAAACAAGGATCCAGTAAAGTTGCACATGTTGTGGTTGGTTGCTGTGCCTCTTAACGTAGAACACACCCTGATTTAGTTTTTTTTTTTTTTTTTTTTTTTCCTTTTTTTGTGACCGGCAACGGATCGCAACCCTCAGTGTTGCGCCCATACCGGACCAGGACCGGCAACGGGATCGCAACCCTCGGTATCGCAACCCTTGGTATCGCAACCCTCGGTGTTGCCCCCGCACCTCGCTCAGCCAGTGAGCGGCCGGTCTGTATGTGGGATCCGAACCCTCGGCGGGAGCGTCGCTATGCTTCCCAAGCGGTGCACTGTAGCAGTGCGCCACCGGGCCGGCCCCCTGATTTAGTTTTTAAAACTAAAGTTGACAAATCTGTTTAAGTGGTTTACATAGAACCTTTGTTTTTTTGCTGTTCGTATTTTAAGTAGTAGCCTAAGCAAACTCTTTTCTTTTCAGAATTTAGGATTTCCAATGGGCCCAAAAGCCACTCGGTGAATGAAGAAGAGCAGGAAGAACAGGGCGAAGGGAGTGAGGATGAATGGGAGCAAGTGGGTCCCAGGAATAAAACCTCGGTCACCCGCCAGGCAGATTTCGTTCAGACTCCAATCACCGGCATTTTTGGTGGACACATCAGGTTTATGCTTTTCTAGAATACTTCACTTCTTGCCTTTTTCATGGTTTTGTTATTTTGGTGACGGGCAGGTGTAAGACTTGTTCTGAGGTTTTTCGTAATTTGCCTTTACATCTCCCCTGCCTGCTCTCTTCTTGTGCTGTGCTCCCTCATTCTCCTACTGCCGGCCCCTCTGCTCTCCTAGTACCCACTGGAGCATTTCTGCAGGGGTGCTGTCCCCAGGGGGTCTGTGTGCCACAATGAGCTCCTCCTCTCACCCCACCACGTCCAGCTGCTCGCTGTTGAGAGAGCAGCAAGCAACAGAAAAGTAAGAGGAAAGCAAGCAAATTTGTTAAGAGAAAAAATCATGTTTGGAGGAATTTTATTTATTTATTTAAATATGCTTTATTGTGTATATATAAGTATACAGCATAATGTTACATGATGCAGATTAACATAGTGAGTGAGTGAGAAAAACACTGTCTTTCCTCTGCTTTCACTCAGTAACAATCAACAACAACAAAGATTGACTTCTGACTTCTGTGACCAAATGGGTGAGGATTTCTTCCTGCTGGCAAGCAAGCCAGCAGTTCTCCAGCGGACACCAGCTGAGTGTTGTCCAATTCAATTCTTACACCATCTACCTGGAGATAGCATCAGATCCCTCAGGTTGAGGGCTCAGTCCCCAAGACTGCCATCCACTTCAGATGTCAGTAACACATCCAGGCCTCTGGAATCAGGGTTCCCACACCCCATCCTTGGGTTCACTTAGTTTGCCTTGACTGCTCACAGAATTCAGAGGAACATGTATTTACATTTACTCACTTATTGCAAAGGATGGTACAAAGGATACAGAATAAGAGACACATACAGCGAGGTGTGGGAGGGGCGTAGAACTTCCATGCCCTCCTTGGGCATGCCACTCTCCAGGAACCTCCACCATGTTCAGCTACCCAGAAGCTCTCCAAACCCAGGCCTCTTGGGTATTTTTGGAGGCTTCATTACATAGGGATGATTGACTAAATCATTGGCCACTGGTAATTAACTTTTAGTCCCTCCCCCTCCCCGAGGTTGGGGGTCTTGGTCTTTCCAGCTCCCATCCTGAAGCTACTTACCCACAGGCTTCCAGCAATCATTAGCATACAAAAAGACTCATCACTTTGGAGATTCTAAAGATTTTAGGAGTTGTATGTCATAAGAGGATGAAGACCAAATATATATTTTCACAGTATCATACATCTGTCATCTCACATAGTGACCATTTTTTGTGTGTGGCAAAAGCAGCTACAGTCTACTCATTTAGCAAAATTCCTGAGTACAATACAGTATTATTAACTATAGGTCCTCATGCTGTAGGTTAGATCTTTAGACGAGTTCATCCTACTTATCTGCTATTTTGTATCCTTTGGCCTGCATCTCCCATTTCCTCCCCCTGACCCAGGTAACCACTGTTTTATTCTCTATCTCTGTATATTTGACCTTTTTTTCCCTTTAGATTTCACATATAAGTAAGATGGTGCAATATTTGTCTTCCTGTATCTGGTTTATTTTACTTAGTGTAATGTCTTCCAGGTTCATCCATATTGTTGCAAATAGCAATATATCCTCTAAGCCTGAATAATATTTCTGTATGTGTGTGTATTTATCCATTTGTCCATCATGTGTATGTATTTATACATTTGTCTGTCAATGGACACTTAGGTTGTTGCCATATGTTGGCTATTGTGAATTGATTAGAGGAATTTTAGACATCAGAACCAGGTGAGCTACAAAGCAAGGGGAGCGTGGAGGGAGATACTTCTATGCAGAGGCGGACACTGGCTTGGGCTCAGCACTGGTTCTCTTAACCAGCTTTTTGCTCATTCTCTTTCTGAAGGGCTTTTATTTGCTTGTGCGGGAGCTTTTCAGTACCACTGTGATATGGAATTCAGTGAAACTTGTACTGTCTCCAAGGAGGTTTACCATCAAAAGTACTAAAAGGGCCTCAGGATTTCCTCTCTGAAGGCCTTGCAGCATAACCTCCAAGGGTGATGTTTTAGTGAGACTCTTAGTCTGTCATCCCCAGTGCTGTGCATCTGGAAGAAATGATACCCTTTTCCAGGCATCAAGCATCGGTTTAGTCTCTCTCTGCTCTAAAACAACTGAGATTATTGAGCAACTTTCCACAGGCTAGTGATAAAAACCTCAGCAAATCTGCACTACTCCCTCAGAAGCTAGTTTTTTACCCTTGAGAACTGGATGTAGAAGCCAGTTGAACAAACGTGACCTTGAACAAGTCATATCTGTGTTCTGTGCTGTAAGCAAGGCTCCACAGGCTCCTTTCTCTTCTGGTATTCTGGAGTCTCTTGTGTCAGCAATGGGTCAGGCGTTGTCTGAGGAATGCCCAGCCCACCCCCCACCCCCCCCCACAGTGCTGCTGTGACTCTTTTTGCCAGACCTGGTTCCTTGGGGTTTGCTGTGTGGGCCGGGGAAAGCCGAGACCTAGGTTGGCGACCAGCAGTGAGGAGAGGCTGTGCCCTTGGCCCCATCAGCTCGGCAGCCTGATGTTAGGACTGTTGAGCACTCCCTTAGGGATGGGAGAGAGGGACAAGGGAATAGCTCAGATTTAGGCAGTGGGAGCACCACTTTCGTGCAGAGGTGCAGTATCAAAATTATAAGGCCACAGATGACCAACATACCCAAAGATCCTAAATTTGTCCCAGAATAACCAGTGGAAAACACCACAATCCACTTTGGAGAAATTGCTAGCTTGGCTTGAATGGCTCTGCCATGGCTGCTAGCCTCGACCTCTGTGGCGTCTTTGTGTTGAATTTGGTTGTCGATGTTTCTTTTTGAAAAATGGTAAAGCAAAGATAAGGAATTCTTATAATTTAGGAACTTCCTTTTAGCCATCATTAAACATGATCCTTTATTCAAAGAAGACCAGTTGAATGATTTTTTTTTCTAAAATTTAGCCTCTTCAGATATTTTTCAGTTTCCTCAGGAAGACCAGCCCCTTTCCCTATCTTTTTCTGATAAAATGTAGGACTTTTGAGTCAGAGGGCCACCTGTTGCATCCTTCACCAATTTTCATTACTGGTTTTCCCTCTATTCCTTTTTGGAACCAAAAAGGAACTGCCGTCATTTAAGTCTTTACTCTCAAAAGGAGTGTGAATATAATTAAACCCTGGACAGAAAAGCTCTTAGCTAGTTCTTCAGGGCATCTGTTCTGGAAAGCCTGAATACCTATCCACACCTATTTTATTCTGTTTATAAACTAGGTCACTCTGACTACAAAAACAGAATCCCTTGTTGAACTCCTGGAATGTTTCTTTGCTGAGGCTAAGTGAGAGATGGGCTGAACACAATTTTGACTCAGAAAAACTTAGAAAAAGAAAAATGAAATGAAAAACCAGCTAAGAAAACAAGGTTGAATTGGCACCTTTCTTGGAAGGGCGGTAGCCTTTTTTCCTGGAATGTTAACTTGTTTTTTATTATATGCACCCTGCTTCCCTTCTTTTTGTGGGTCATTTTTGTAGAGGGAAAATGCCATTAAAAATATTTTATTTACCTTGGGATTTCCTCTATTTTATTAGATACAGGCTATGATACTTTGAGAAAATGAAAAAGTCTCAGCATTTTTAGGCCATGGCAAGATAGTCCCCTTTATTAACTAGTGCATTAAATAATAGTGTGGAGTAGAGTGAAAGAATTTGGAAAACGAAATATGTTTTTTTCCAGAGCACTTGATCTGGGAAAATTTATCAGCTGGTAGATTTAGTTGCTAGAAATAATTAGGAGATGGTATTCAGCAAAATTATTTTTAAATTCATTATATTTTTGGCTTTTCTGTTCTTTTTGGTCTTCTGAAAGTGATATTGAATAATCTCACAGTGTTTATTTCTCTTCTCCTGTTGGTTAATCTTAAGGGAAAGTAGCAAGGAGTGGTCTCTTAAATTTTTTGTTTTTGCTTTCAATTCTTAGGTCTGTGGTTTACCAGCAGAGTTCAATAGAATCTGCCACTTTGCAGCCATTTTTCACATTGCAGTTGGATATCCAGTCTGACAAGATACGTACAGTCCAGGATGCATTGGAAAGCTTGGTGGCAAGAGAATCTGTCCAAGGTTATACCACAAAAACCAAACAAGAGGTATATTCACAGTTGATCTGCAATCTTTATACCGAGGCAGTCTGATTTGGTGGAAAAAAATACAGAATAAGGAATGAGGGGGAATGGAATTGAGTTCTGCCTCTTAAATCAGTTGCTTAACTGTTTTGGACTGAAAGTTTCCACATTTTTAGAATGAAATGGTTGAAACAGATGATCCCAACAACCTCTTTTTAGCTCTAAGTTGTGTAACACAAGGTATGATCTCCTTTTGAATTATTTATCCTGGGGTACGTTTAATTTTCTGGCAGTCTAATCATAGTATCACAAAATCAGTACTACCTCTAATGGGCTGAATAGCTTATTTATATTCATGATATCATAGAGCACAATTTTTATTAGATTAGTTAGGATATAAAAGATTCTAAACACATCGCTTGCATTTGATTAGATCTTCTAGAACATTGAAAAATATAGTTATTGTTCTGATGCATGTTACTCTTTGGTTTGATCTGAAAAAAAATAAAATCTTTGAGTTTTTTCCATCCTCATGAGTTGAGAGTAGCAGATGATAAGCTTAGTGGTGTATGTGTCAGCTCAGTTGGGAGGGATGGATAATATTCTGCTCTATGAGAGCTTATTAGTTCCTGGCTATCCATATATGCCAATTTATGCCTGTTTTCTGTTTTGCAGTAGAGAATGTCTTCTTTATTATACATCTTAGATTGTGGCAGCAAATTCATAAGAATGCATTGGGGAGATGAATGCAAGCTAGTTATGGGCAGTACTTTTTTGGACAGTTCATAGTATTCCTGTGAAGCTATATTTACATAACAGGCAGTGTGTGGTGGGTACAAGGTGAAGTAAGACATCACAGCATAGAAAACCTGTCACCTCGTTGCATGACTGGGAAAGATCTAACCTTGTCTTGCGGCTTGTGTTCTCAGTAAAGAAGAGCAGAGTAGGACGTGGAGACTTTATTATACCTGGGGTCTCCTGCTTTGGACTGGCCAAGCCAAACTCTTGGGGGATCTACAGAAATTATGCCTAATCCTCCACCATATTTTCTGACTTGGGTGATTTTATTTAAAAAATAAAAGTGGTAGGAGCCAGAGACAGAAATTTGGCAGTTGGCTTAAGTGAATAAGCTAAGAAGAGCCTGGTGGTGGGACTTCATGGAAGAGAGACAGTGGATATTATTTATGTGGGGAAGATGGTTGGTTGGTTAAGTTTGTGTGTCTGGCTGTGGGTGACCGTCAATTTGGCTCACTTCTGTGGCAGCCGTGACTCTCCAGAGATGGTTTGCGGTCCCTGGCTGCTGCTCCTCTCGCTCTCGTCTTTGAGCCAACCGTGGCCACGCATCCTGATGGGGAGCTTTCCAGTCTTTCCCAAAGCTGCCCTGGAAAGACTCTTCATGATGTTTCTGTTTTCCTCTTTTGCTTCTGCCGCAATTAAATTTTGTCTTTGCCCTGGGAGGATTGCGGGGGGACAGTGATTGGGACAGAGGCTGTTGTCAGCCTGTTGTTAGAGAGTGGTGAGAAAAGGATGATTTATCCTAAATAGCAGGTTTGGAAGAAGGCTTCAAGAAAGAAGGTGGCATTTGGTGGAGCCTTGAAGATGAAAGAGAATGATGCAAACTGTTCTGGCTCCATGGTTGTGGTCATGTGTTATCAGACAAGGTTGAGCATACTGGGAAAAGCAGGTGTTAGATGAAGGATGATTGTGGACAGCTTGTGTGGAAATATCTGCAAAGAGCAAATAAATACATTTTCTGAATGTGATTTTTTTTAAAGTTTCTTTTTAAAATACCAAGTTTCACTTTATCATATATTTGAGGTCAAAAATTTTTTTCTATGGGAACATGTGAAGGTCCATGGGAAAATATGATAATATAAAATTCTTGCTATATACAAAATGTCTGGTTCTGTTGGATGATTAGAAATAGTGCCTCAATCTGTCTAGAAACCCAAAATACACATTTTTCAATTTCAGATTAGCCATTTAATAAATTGAAAGTTTTTGAAATCAAAATCATAGATGATTACACACTAAGAAGCATCCTAGAGATAATTTAGTCCAGCTCTCTCCATTTCACAGGTGAGGAAACCAGAATCTTATAGTCTATATTAGTCAGTTTTCTGTTGCTAATAAGAGAATACCTGAAACTGGGTAATTTATAAGAAAATAAAATTTATTTCTTAATCAACTTTGGAGGTTGGGAAGTCCAGGGTCCCGGGGGCACATCTGATGGGGGCCTACTTCTGGATAGGAACTCTGCAGAGTCCCTAGGCGACGCAGAGTATCACATGGTGAGAATACTGGAGCTGGAGCACATTTCCACATGCTCAGTTGCTCTTCTTATAAAGCCCCCAGTCTAATCCCTGATAACCCATTAATCCATGAATGGATTAATCCATTCATGAGTGCATAGCCATCATAGTGTTATCACCTCCCACTTTTCAAATACCATATTAGGAATTAAGTTTCAACACGAGTTTGTGGGGTTCACTGAATCCATAGTATAGTCCTAATCTCTGGTTTTGACTGTTGAGCTGTGTTCACACTTTTCATTAGTTCACAAATTCTTGTTGGATATAGAGACAGAATATAAAGACATTACACACACACACACACACACACACACATTTATGTATTTATATTTACACACACACACACACACACATATATATATATATATATATATAGTCCTCTGACAGTTTTAAAAATTATTTTATATATTCTGCTATCTTTTGGATTGTTACTTTAAAAAGTATTTCAACCAAAAGTATTCTCCAAGTAAATACAGGAACCATCAGAGTTTATAAATACAGAGAACAATAGATAAAGGGATTAATAATTATCCTCATTTAAGCATCACGTATTCCACACAGGTATTGATATTCAATGCTGTACCCCACAGATATGTAGAATCAATTATGTCTCAGTTTTAAAAAAAGGATTAAGTATTGTTTGTGAAGATGCATTTTAATTTTTTAAAAAGCCAGCTTTTTTTTTAAAAGCAGCATTTATTAAACCCGTGAAAGTACTTCAGGGGCATATTAAATTGATAAAACCAAACTATTATAAAACTAATGGTTAGAATAAAGAGCTCTAAGGTTATTTAATACATCTAATTGAAGAAACATACTGGCATCAGTTTTATCAATACTGTGAGAGTTATTAAAAAATAGGTTAATAAATACATAACTCAAGGTACTACTAAGTTAACTTTTTAATTTTTATACTGATTCGTCATTAATGCCACAGAGCAAAGTTCTTAACTTGGAGTTCACAGATGGAATTCGGGGACCCAAGGGATCCTCTGCAGTTGTGTTTATAGGGGCATGTGCCTTTTCTGAGAAGAGTGTCAGTGGATTCTCCAAAGCTTCTGTGATGCAGGAAAGGTTATGGAGCCCTGCCGTAGGACTCTAGGACAGTCAGCTCTCAGAGGAAGTCTTTGGAGAGATGGAAAGATGGAGGTGGCATCTGCTGCTCTAAGTAAGACGGGGACGGTGTGTCCTGGTGTGTTTTGTGTCTTAGGTTGAGATAAGTCGAAGAGTGACTCTGGAAAAACTCCCTCCTGTTCTCGTGCTACACCTGAAACGATTTGTTTACGAGAAGACTGGTGGATGTCAGAAGCTTATCAAAAATATTGAATATCCTGTGGACTTGGAAATTAGTAAAGGTAATAACAAGGCAAAGAGCATTTATGGTGACGACACTCCTGCAAATCAATAAGCTCAACACTCCAGCATTTCTATGTCATGTCAAGGTTAAGGAAGTCCTGTGTCTTGACTTTTCTAGAGGCAAAAATAAATAAACTATATACTCTTACTACATTAGAAAAATGAGTTTTTTCCATCAAAAAGAGCATCATTGTTTTATAAGCATACGGATTCATGGTACATTATCATTTTCTTTATGCGAAGTTTTAACAATTGTGTTGAGTAGTCTGGTTAAATGGACTTTTTTGGTCAGGTGAGAATGTTTTCCCATAGGCAATGGGAATTCCTTCTGACTTCTAGTTGCAGTGACAAGCATGTTAGATTTGTGGCACTTTATCAGTCACAAGTCTCTGTCAGGTAACGGGCTCAGCTGTGTTGCACATTTTGGAAGCAATTTAAAAGAGCCCCAAGTTGTCCTGCTAAAAGCACAGCTTGAAAGAAAATTTTTCTTGAAAGCCTCAGGATTTGTGGAAAATGTATTACGCCAAACTGAAGCTTGATTGGAAATATGACAAGCTAGAAGTGATTCTCAGAATATCAAGGTGTCTGGAAAATAGGAGGACATTGGATGTTGCTCCTTTCTTGTAGAGGAATAAACCAGAATTGAAAGACCTCTTCCTCTTTCCTCCCCTCTCCCCAACAGAGCACACTCACTCCCCTCCTCCTTCAGTTCAGGTGGCTTATCAGTGTAGTTGGCTTCCTCCCTGTCCCTTACGGACCTTGTGTTACCTTCATTGTCTTCCAGGCCTGCTCAGCCAGAGTTGTCGCTTTCAGCTGATAGACTCGGTTGCTGGCCAGTTTTATTGTCCATCCCTCTTGCACTTCCAGCTATTTTGTCATTCAGCAGCGGCATGGTTTTTACTCCCATTTGAGGGCCAGAAAGGGGAAGAAAGATGCCAGGGAGAATTGTGTAATGGATTGTCCTTCCCATTTTATTTTGTCCATCAGGAAACATAGAATGCAGACTTAGGCAAAACGTCCTTTGTCCTGCAGTCCTGCATCTTCACTCACCCCCAAACTAGCCATTTGTGCTGACTTGGATATTTTTCTACAGTGATTTTATTGGCATTTCTTCATATTTTTGTATCAGCTGCCACCTCAGATGCTTTATAGAAAGAGAAATGACACAGATGGGAACAAGAGAACCTTGTGTAGGTCACAGGGATGGGAAGTAGAGAGGGAACCAGTACCAGCTGTCCAGAACAGTGCATCTTCAGAGGAACTCTTGCTGGCTGGTGTTTACGTGGTACTTCTGCAAAGACGGGAGCCACACGCATTAAGAACAGGAGGAATTCACAGCCGGTGGCAGCTGGTAGACTACTACCTGTTTGAAGTCACTTTACTGCTGTATAATTGAAGTTTTGTGATCTAACTCAAAGGTAAAATATTCTAATTCTTGGGTTTTCCAGGACTATTTTTTTTAAGTGGACAGCTTTTTCTTTTTCATTTTTTAGAGCATCTGTTTTTAAGGGGTTTTCCAGCATGAACTTCACGGGTTCAGTATATTACTCATATTTCTTTTAACAGGGTGCTTGCTGGTTGTGTATGTATATTACTACATTGCACAGCTAATTTTCCTCATGGGTCAATTTTTATGCAAATACAGGGATGGGGATTTGTTTTGTTCCTAGTCTGACTGGCAGTTTACTTAAGTGGAGACTTGTTAGCCCTTTGCTTTTATTACTTTGAGCCTTTCTGTGAGTGCTTTTATAGATTGGAGATGTCAATGTTTTGTTTTTCAGAACTGCTTTCTCCAGGGGTTAAAAATAAGAATTTTAAATGCCACAGAACCTATAGGCTATTTGCAGGTAAGTAAATTTGTATAAATTACTTCATTATTAAAGCAATGATAAAAGGTTTATACAGTTTTGCTGTAATACCACTTAACATAGAGAGTAGATTTCTCTAGGTATCCCTGTGGACTTGGTAAGTCAGGAAATCATTTGAGAATGTGTGTTTCACCTGAAATTTGGTGCTTAGAATTTGACAGAATATTATCTTGGCCCTGAGCTGAGCCTGACATATAAGACCTCTGTCAAAGTGAATATTTCTGTCTCTGAGTCAGAGGAGTGAGTTTTAGGCTGCCAGGCTGGCCATTTTAGAACACAACCTCTCCCTGCTGCAGTTGTGGTACCTGTGGGATGACAGTGCCGTGGAGTTGCCATGACATCTGGTTACCCATCGAGGTTATGAGAGAGTGCTCCCCATACTGGTGTTCCCCCGTATCCTCTTCCACTGGGTGCTGTCAGGGGTGCTTGAGAAGGTGGGCCCTGATCACACGGGCTCCTCAGCTGCCAGACTCTCCAGTCAGTTACGGGAAATACCCCAAGAGGGTGAATGGCACACCCCATTCTCAGACAGTGGCTGAGGCCTCTTCTGTCTCGTGGAGTAGAGCTTTCTGCAATACCAGTTTTTCTTCCACACCTTCTCCAGCAAACACTCGAACAACACAGATTTGAACTGTGTGGGTCCACTTATAGGTAGATTTTTTTCAGTAAATATATTGGAAAACTTTTGGTTAGATGTGTTATGAATGTGGGGCTTAGCCTGCACAGTGTGGCACAGCTACACCCAGGGAAAGCCGTCCACACACTCAGTTTCTCAACCACGTGAGGGTCGGTGCTCCCAGTCTCCACGTTGTCCCAGGGTCACTGTGCTCTTTCCTTGTCTCCTTCCATCTGTCCTTCTCTCTTCTAGCTTTAGTCTTTCATGCCTCTGAGTCTTTTAACCTCTTTTAATGGTTGTCATTTGCAACCCTTTCATTTGCTTTTCTGGCCTTTTTTATTAGAATTTTCTAGTTTCTCTATCATTCTTCCTTTTGTGTTGCCTTTGGTGACCCTGTTTGTATTTTAAAAAACACTGCCATTTATTGATCCTCACACATCTGTTGAACATTCTACCCAATAGCTCTTATGTATCATTTCTTTCATTCCTTACAAGCATTCTGAGAGATAAGTGGCGGCATCCCCATTCTATAAAAGAAGAAACTGGAACTCAGAGAGGAAACGTCACACTCTGTGGTCTGAAGTGGCAGAGTAGGGCTTAATACTTGTCTACTGAGCCCACTCCTGAGATTTGAAGAAGTTTGATTAGCCACTGGTCAGGGGGTGAGGGTCCTGGGCCACACTGGGGGGTACCTAGTCTTCTCTCTCTTCGTCTCAGGCACTGTCCTTTGACTTTCTCTTCTTGCCCAGGGCAGCTGATCATGGCCCCTCCCTATTCTGGGCCCCAGACAAGGTGAAGACAGACACTTTGCCCTTGGGGGTGTCTCTGGCCCTGTCCTTCCACTGCCTTGCAGTGGAATCTCTGAGGCCTCGGTTGGTGCACAGGCTCTGCAGCCCATCAGGGTTCAGCCTCACACCCTGAAGTCTGGCCCAGCGTCCCCATGGGGGATGAACGGTTTCTTTGCCTTCTCCCTGCATCTCTGCTCCTTGGAGCACTTGCTAATAGTCAAGGTTGATAGTCAAGGGCAGGGTTTAGGAATTCCTTGTGTCCTGGTCGAGGGCCTTAGTATGAGTTCGTGCCCCACCCACCTGCCCTCCTGAATCACCTTCTAATCCATTCTCACTTCTGAAATAAGGTCACTGGGCTGGTTAGAATTTTCTGTAAAATGTGAGTAAAGAAATATTTCTTAAAAATGACTATGACAAGGGGGAAAAAAAAAGATAAAAATGACTCTGATTGTGGGATCAAGGAGAACTAGTAATGTGCATGAGATTTTCAGTAACTGTCTGATTCCAGGTTCTGCTCCTGTCAGGTGGGCTTGTGGGTGTTAATGATGTATTACTGTGTAAGTTACTTGGGCTGCTGCTTAAGAAACTGGAACGTGTAGAGTTCAGTTCTCTTTTGTATCTTTGGAATGGAGGTGTCTTATAGGAAATACAAATTAGTTAAACCCACAGGACCTTCAAATTCTACTGACTTGGTCACTTTGAAACAAAATTAATTAGGTCTTCAAGGTGAAAATCCAGGACAAAAATTTCAAAGTGAATTTGAGGTCCTAGGGGCACGGTGCTGCTGAGCATGCTTCCCTGCCGTTTAGTGATCACTCAGATCATCATGACTTTTGCAGTACAAGGTTAAGCTGTGACCGTATATTGGCCATATGCCTGGCTTTCCACCACATCATCCTCATATAGACTTGCTGTTCTCATGTTTGTCAGGTCTCCTCTGAGGTCCCAGAACAGAGGGTCTCTTTGTGTGGAGCCCAGGAGTCTGGCAGTGACTGAAGCCATCCTCTTGGCTTCATAAGTGTCGATCTCTCACCCGCTGAGGTCCCTGGCCTGGAGTGGACTCAGGACTCCTGTGTTCATTTAGCACTCTGGAAGTAACAGCTGAAACCAGCTAGAACACAGTGGTGTTGGGCCTATTTGTTGCTGAAATTTCCTACAAGCTAAGCCTCTCCCAGTGATTATCCTTTGTGCCTCTGCTGGTGGAGCACAGCTTAGAAAGCCACACTGCCCTTCCCCCCAGAATTTCACTAGCCTTTTCCCTTACCCAGGATGATGTCTGCTGCTGACCGGGAAGCCCTCTGCCCCTCTGCTTTATAGAAGGGAGGGGTGTGTCCTACAGCTGTCTTTTAATATCTTCATTACATCTTCCAGCAGTTATGTTTGTTTTAGACTTTTGACTAAGGCTTCTTGCTTGAATTACAGGGGTTTTTTTGTTTGTTTGTTTGCTTGTTTACGTAAAAATAAGTGGATTTTTTCTATTAAAACATTATTGTAGAGAAATCAGCAATTTTTTAAAAAGGAAAAAGAGCAATTACTAGTACTATCCCTGCAGGGTCCCTCCACAGCTACACACGCAGACAACCACAGTTAATGGTTCCAGTGTCCCTCAGCCGTACAGGCATGTGCATGCATTTGGTGTCACATTTCATAGATCATAGATAGTCCACAGAAAACTTAGGATCCTTGTTTTTTCGTGTAGTATCTCATAAGCATATTTCCACATCACTAAACATTCTTAATCTATTTTATGAAAAAATCCATGTTATTGTAATATAATTTACTAATCAGTCTTCTAGTGGGCATTTAGGTTTTTCCATTTTTTCACTGTTAGAAATATTATAATCTTTGTCCAAGATTCAGGTAATCTCTTTAGGATAGTCTAGAAGGGAATTGCTTGGTGCACAGGGTGTGAGTCTGTTCTCAGTTGTGCATTTCTGATGATTGCCATGCATCACTGCCAGCTGTGTAGGAGAGTGCTTTTGTGCAGTGTTGTGTGTTTTAAATATGTCACTAAGATGTGTATATATATTTTACTTACCTTACCCTTACATTAAAGTTATATGTAACTTTCTATTATCATTTACTCATGTTTTTGAGTTTAAATAGCATTGCTTTGTGTAATTACATTTCTCTATCTCACCTACTTCGGTAGCCTTACATTAAAGTTATATGTAACTTTCTATTATCATTTACTCATGTTTTTGAGTTTAAATAACATTGCTTTGTGTAATTACATTTCTCTATCTCACCTACTTCGGTACAGTATTTTACACTAAGACACATCTTTGGAGGGAGTCAGGTGTGTGCCTTTCACTGTTTTTGTGCAGTGCTTTTCCCACTGGGTCACCTGCTGTGCACTCTCTTCCAGTGGTCTACCATCACGGCAACAGTGCGACGCAGCACAAGGGAGTCATTTTCGGATAACACAGGATTTAAAATTCAGAACTGTTAAATGGCATAGAAAGAGTTCCAAAAGGAAGTGGTTACTTGGTGGAGTTTGTACTATACAACAGATAGCCTCCACAATGGAACACCGGGTAAAGAGCACCTTGGAATTCACAAGCTTTCCTTCCTTTTGTATTTTTACACGTTGGAAATCCATGCAGCTGCTGTTCGACAGAGCATTTAACATGGGACCTTGCATCACCTCAGTATTCCAGTGTGTATGTCTGTTTTGATGCAGTCACACACAGGACTAATATTAAAAAAACTTTTAAAATGCAATGAAAATGTAAACGTCAACCTAAAAGGAAAATGTGTACTCTAACTAGAGGACTCAGCCATATATTATATTTAATACATCTAAAGTTAGTGTAAATTGGTTTGAAAAGAGAAGAAAAAAGAAAAAAACACAAACACACAAACTAGCAGTGCTTCATCTCATTTAGCAAGTATTTGTTAACCACCTACTAAGTGCTAGACAGATTTACTCATGTTTTTGAGTTTAAATAACATTGCTTTGTGTAATTACATTTCTCTATCTCACCTACTTCGGTACAGTATTTTACACTAAGACACATCTTTGGAGGGAGTCAGGTGTGTGCCTTTCACTGTTTTTGTGCAGTGCTTTTCCCACTGGGTCACCTGCTGTGCACTCTCTTCCAGTGGTCTACCATCACGGCAACAGTGCGACGGGTGGTCATTACACTACAGATGTCTTCCAGATTGGTCTGAATGGCTGGCTGCGCATCGATGACCAGACAGTCAAGGTGATTAACCAGTACCAGGTGGTGAAGCCAACTGCTGAACGCACAGCCTACCTCCTGTATTACCGCCGAGTGGACCTGCTGTAAACCCCCTGTGCGCCATGTGTGTGTGTGCCTGATGCCCGCTTCGTAGAACATCGACTCTCACTAACTTCCTGCCTCTCTTTAGTGGCTCTTTAGAGAGAAACTCTTTCTTCCTTTTGCAGAAATGGGCTAGAATGAAAAGGAGATGCCTTGGGGTTTGTGCGCAACATAACTTATGTTGACTTCTAACTTCCAAATCAAAATCATTTGGTTGAAACAGACTGTTGCTTGATTTAAAAAAACACACATAAACCCATATTTCTAAAATAATGCTGATTCCTGAGATAAAAAAGGGGAACTTCCATTTGATTCCCAGGCTAATTGCTTAGTAGAATCAATCCTGCACCAGCAACACTTGTAAATTTGTGAAAATGAATTTTATCTTTCCTTAAAAAGTAAATTTTTTAATCCATCACACTTTTCTCCCTCACCCTTTAGTTTTTGATAAGTGATAAAAATGAGCCAGATATCAGAGAAGAAATAGTTCTTTCTTCAAAAGAAAAAATAAACACAAAAAATAAGTTGCTGGTTCCTAACAGGAAAAGTACATTTTAATAATTGTGCAGTGAGAAACTGCTCACGTACACATTGCAGATAAAAGTTTGGAGTCAAGGTGTTAGCCTGCACAGATGGGTGATTGTAGCTTTATTGCCATTAAAAGATTGCGCTCATGTGTCTGTGTACACACAATGAAAAATGGGCCAGATAGTGAAGACTGATCCTCAAGTCTGCTCTGTTTAATTCCGCTGTCTGCTCTTCTGTAATGCTGTGTCCCTTATTGTACACAGTTTAGTGGTATTTAGGAGTATAAAGTTGTCGCCCGTCAATAAAAATCACCAAGTTGGTTTAAAGCTGTGTGTGTCTCTTTGAATGCAAATGCCTTTTCCAGTAACTGGAATTCACGGGGTCACAACTTCGCCTCCATAATTAAAATAAGCCTTTGATTGGCTTGATGGGTTTGTGGAAGCTGAACCCAGACTCAGGTTGTGCTTGTCCGGTATTTCCAAAGGTAGTAACTGTAGTGATCTGGGTCAATGAAGTTTTGAATGTTCAATTAGCAGAAAAAGGGAGGTTTTCTACCCTTTTTTCCTCCCTCCATTGTTTTTGTATCCCATCATTTTTCAGAATCACCAAAATTGTTTGTTTAGATCAAGGCTGAGCATCCTTTTAATCAAGGGGCAGCTTAACGGTGCCTCTGGATGCCACCCTTAGGGAGTGGAAAGGAAGCCCTCTCTACAGAAGAGATGGAGAGAAGAGAAGAGACCACCAGCAGTGTGCTCTTATGCCTCTTGTGTATAATGTATAGTAGTGTACTGGGATCTACAGACAAGCTGTTTTACCATGTGGTGTTCCTAATCATAGCCTTTGCCACTGTGGGGTTCAGAGCTTACTTTGTAAAATCATTGTACCAACGTTGTCTGCTTAGCCTGCTTACTCTGTTGTAACCTATTCTGATTTGTTTGGCTGAATTATAAGTCATATTATAATTAGCTTCTCATTAAAATAATATACAATTCTTGTGGAACGTGTGGAGTTTGAAAATCAAATTAACTTTGGGGGAAGCAACCCACACCAGCAATAACCCAGCCAAAGATGAAACAGAACCCTATTCTAAGTACTTCAGTGAGTTCTTTTTAAATTTTTATTGAATCATAATTGATTATACATATTTCTGGGGTTCAACATTGACATGTTAATCAAATTAATATTATTAGCGTATGTATTGTTATAGATCATACTTATTCTTTATGCCCCTTGTCCAATCTCTCCCCATCCCCCACTTTTTCCCCCCTCCCCCCTCTAATTACCCTAGATTTCTTCTCTCCTGAAAGAGTAATGATTACTCTGTTGATTTGTTGCCTTAATGATCTGTCCATTTTCAGTGAGTTCTTTCTTGTGATAGTTGAGCCAGATCATGTCCCTTGTGCTCAGTGGCTTATCCATCCTGAGTATGCCCCCAGCCTCCATAACTGATATTGGTCATTCACCCTCAGTAGTATAAGATGGCTTTGTTACTGAAGTGTCCCTTGGAAGTCAAGTTGAATGCCCTCTCGGGAACAAGGCCCTCTGATCTGGGAATGCTTTTTTATAGGAAGCTGGGATGCAGGGCCGGACAAAGAATGCAGTTATTAGGTACACAACCTGTTTCCAAATCTTAAAACATGTCCTGTGTATTTAGATGGGAAATTTTTCCCTCGAATGTCATTCAGTGGTTGCTACATAATCTTTCAGTTGCTAGGGTATATATTTTGTCAAGTCCAAATTATGCTGGAAATGATTGAGATATCAAGAAACTCCCTTAGAAAGATCTCAAGTCTTTTTCAAGAGTGGTTAGAGATTAATTAAATCCAATGAGACATTCCGATGTCTCGGTCACCTTGTGACATGTAGTGATACTCATCTGTTCTTAAGGTTGCTCTCCCTGTGTGGTGTACCTGTACTTTTTAATTCAGCCCCCTGGTCGCCAGAAAAGGATTCTTTTTTTTACCTTCTATGTCACTGTGTGGTTTGTTAGATAGGTGAAAGCTCACACTAGCAAGACAGCACATATAACCCTTGTCTTGGTTTGTGCTGCTGTAACAAAAATGCCGTAGTCTGTGTTAGCTCAGTTAGAGCATGGTGTAGTAACACCAAGGTCACGGGTTCAGATTCCCATACTGGTCAGCCGCCAAAAAAAAAAAAATACCATAGTCTGGGTGGCTTAAACAATAAATGCTCATTTCTCACAGTTAAGGAGGCTGGAAAGCAAGGATCAAGGCGCCTGCAGTTCTGGTGAGGGCCTTTTTCCTGGCTTGTAGACAGCCACCTTCTCACCGTGTCCTCACAAGGCATAGTTGGCTATAGTCGCTTTCCCTTGTAAAGGCACTAATCCCTTCATGGGGCTCCACCCTTATGATCTCATCTAATTCTAATTACCTCCCAAAGGCCCCACCTCCTGATACCATCCCACTGGGGACTAGGGTTTCAACATATGAGAATAGGGGGCAAAAATACATCTATAACAACTCTGAACCACCTGTCTCTTGGTGTATTTAGGATAGAGATGTAGCTTCCCAGTTTTATTTTGCTTAAGCGGGGTCAGCACACAACCAGCTGCAAACAGGAAAGCAAAACTTAGAGAGGGACAGGCCATAATACAGCAAGGAGATGCTAGCCTGGAATTAAGAATGATCAGCATTTGGTCCCTGAAGTGAATAATTGGCCCATGGCCCGCTGTTTCCACATGGCATGCCCGAACAAGAAACGTTAGTTTCATCAGTGAGCATAGGTTTTTTTAGTGGGGTTTAAGTTGTCAATTTGCCTCTCAGTTGGACTTGCATTTTGTTTCTCAGACTTGGTCCCATCCCCCGTTGTACACTGTGGGCACAATTAGATGATTTTAGCAAATCCAAACATTTTCTAGAGTACAAGTAAATTGTGGACTTGTCCACGTTATCCATTCTTGAGATTTTGCACACAATGTTTGTACTTCCCGAACAAGAAACGTTAGTTTCATCAGTGAGCATAGGTTTTTTTAGTGGGGTTTAAGTTGTTAATTTGCCTCTCAGTTGGACTTGCATTTTGTTTCTCAGACTTGGTCCCATCCCCCGTTGTACACCGTGGGCACAATTAGATGATTTTAGCAAATCCAAACATTTTCTAGAGTACAAGTAAATTGTGGACTTGTCCATGTTATCCATTCTTGAGATTTTGCACACAATGTTTGTACTTTGTGCTAGAACACTTAGTGTTTTTGTAAGTTTCATAGTGCTGTTTCCCTGGCTTTAGGTCATTTATACTTAGAACTTTACCCGTTAACCTTGATATTAGCATTTGATGTTTCTTTGTAGGTGGCTTTTAAACCAAAGTGAATGCTAAGATATTGTTAGAAATATAGATTATTTTTTTCATGTGTAAATATTACCAACAAGACTTGGAAGTTGTCCTGTAGGGAAGGACATAATGAAGTTTACCTGGTTAGAATGTTATTTGCCCACTAGCCAAGAAAATACATGAGTCACTGTGTGTTCGATGCAGGATGAAAATTGGGAGTCATTTATTGTCCCGTTGGTATAACCATAGTTCAGCCACCCAAGTAGCTCCTAGTGGCATTCTGCTTTCACTTCTCAGTGTCATTAGTCATATCATCATGGTCTAACATGTGGGCAACATGAGCAGGAACTCTGCAATCAGCAACGGGATCATTTTGTAGTGTTTTTTCCTTAGTGACATTTCTGGTTATTGCTGTCATTGGCTGCTTGGACTTGACGAAGCCACCTAGGTAGAAACCTAAGAATGCAGTCTGTGTGTTGCTTTTGAATTAGTGTACTTGAATTGACCAAATAAACCAGTGTGTTTAGTATTGTATAGCTACCAATTAATTTCCATGAGTCAATGGTAAATTGCTAAGTTTTGCCAGTCTGGATCTATCAATCTAATGGTTTAACTTCTCTGTGGAAGTGTTCAGTCCATCCAAAGAAAAAGAAGACTCAAGGTTTTTCTATCACTTCTCTGGCTCAAGAAAGAAAAATACCTTGTTGACTATCCCCGGTGAAAATGGTATCTTCTATACCAATTTCCTGGGGGTCAGTGGACTTAAAAAACATTAGATAAAAGATTAACATTTTAAAAATAATCCATGTCTAGCAAGGCCACATGTTAGTAGCCAACTCTACACATAACGTCATTTTTTCTTTAAAATCAATCATAGCAAATCGCCAAGCAGACAGGCTTCTTTCTTCTTCAAATGTTTTCTCTTGCTTCCTAGGAATTTTTTTTTTTTTAATGTTGTTCATCTTTTGGACTGGCCATTCCCACCTTACTTATGCCTTTTGGAGAGAAATTAACTTGCTTGAAAAATGGAACTTACTTCATAGCGTCTGTTGGCTTTATCTTGTGATGTTCTTTTAAAGAATAAGCAGATAAATGAGAACAGAAGCTTTGTTCCCTTTCGTGGTCTTCCCCTCTTTTTCCATATCCCCTGCCCCAACAAGAAACGTTAGTTTCATCAGTGAGCATAGGTTTTTATAGTGGGGTTTAAGCTGTCAATTTGCCTCTCAGTTGGACTTGCGTTTTGTTTCTCAGACTCGGTCCCATCCCCCGTTGTACACTGTGGGCACAGTTAGGGAGCATTTGCTGAGCACCGATCTGCTGAACACAGTAGTATTTTGTTCAGTGGCCTTTCCTTGGAAACAACTGGCAAGTAAGGTTTTAAGTCACTGTGTTTGCATTAAAGGAAATTTAGCCAGTCCTGGCTGCTATGGTATCTATAAGTGTTTTGTTTTGATTTGGATTTCACACTGTGAGATTAGTTTAAGATGTTTTCATTTGAAAATGTTTATCAACTTCATTTCTTCATAGTCTCCCATTTAAGTTCTTGATCTGCCCTATTGATCGTTTTTTGGGAAAGTATTGTTTGGTTTTCTAGCAAGTGAAACATTAGGGCAGCTACGTTTATCAAACCAATGCACTGTTGTGTTTGCACATTTGCAGAGTTCCTAGATACAGACTCTCCAAGGGATGCCTCCGTAACTTGATGAATTTGGGAACTGGACAAAATCTAACCCTGTTTTTTAGGTTTTTCGGTGGCTGGCCAGTGTTGGGGTTTTTTGTCATCTTTTTTTCAATAATTAGAAGGGTTTTTTTTCAAGCATCTTACCCACCTGGAACGTATTTTTTTCAGGCCATATGTGGTGGTTTTCAAAGTGTTTCTGGGGTTGGGTCTGGTAAAACTAAACGTGGGTTTTCCACCTGTCCTTCAAAGGAAACAACTCTCTTTTCACATTTTCTGAGGTTTTTTTTTTTTTGGTATTCTCTATTTGGTTTAAGAAAAATATATATCTCTGCTTTAAAAAAAAGTCTGAAAGTCTGTGTAAGGTAGGGATTTATTTCCTGATCTGAGAGTGGACTCTATGGCCTCCTTCATTCCCTGTATCATTAGAGGGGACCAGCTCTGGACTTTTCTTCAGCACCATTGATCTGCCTCTCTTTGCATAGGTAACCATGTATTTATTGCTGTTTAAAGTAGCTTCTGATACCTTTGGGGCTTGTAAGAGACCTTGACATTCTACTCTTATTTCATCACATTCAGTTTACTCCTGTGATCCACAGAGAAAAGTCAGCGCCTCTCAACTTTCTAGTGAAATGCACAGCCTTAGTGTCCAGGCTCATGCGTGGGGCCTCCTAGGGGCTCCATGCTGGGATGTGAAATATGTCATATTTTTGAAATGATGTAAGCTTTACAATGAGTGAAATTTACTGTCTAGGAAGATATTCTCATTTCCCATGGCTTTGAATACTCCCTGCCACTCGGCGGGTGGGGGGGATACCTCCCAGTGCAGGAAGTTCAGACTCAAGCGGCACCCTCTGCTGAGACCAAGACAGTCTACAGAGACAGCCCCACACCCGGCATCTGAGACTGCAGCGTTGACTTACCTGGGCACATGTGGCACTGTTCCCACAAGAATGATTAGCATTTGGTCCCTGAAGTGAATAATTGGCCCGTGGGTAGAGGATCAGACAATTCTAGCAAATCCAAACATTTTCTAGAGTCCCAAGTAGTCTATGGACCTGTCCATGTTATCCATTCTTGAGATTTTGCACACAATGTTTGTACTTTGTGCTGCAAAATTTAGTGTTCTTGTAAGTTGCATAGTGCTGTTTCCCATGGTCGTTGCTCCACACACCAGTGGGACAGTGGCTGCGGGCCCTTGTTCAAAGGTAGGGCACAGTGGTGTTGAATTCAGGTTCACACCTCATGTAGGGGCCATGTTTATGTGGTGGCATGGTAGTCCCTGACAAAGGTAGAGAGACATTTGCTGCTGGCCAGATTTCCACTAAAAAATAGTGTGGGGTTCTGTGTATTGAGCAACCTTGTCAGGGTCCCTGGGGTAAGTTACCCTGAAGTCGCCCAATAGGAAATGTATTCCTCTGCTGTCTTCCTTTTATTCAAGTGCACAATCAAGCTGGCTGCATACACTTACCTTGTATTTTTCTCTTATTACTCTTCTGTACAGCTACAATGGGACTTTCTAAGAAACTAACAGTCACAGTGCACAAGAAAAACAAACCTTTCAAAGATCGCATCCACTCTAAGATTTGAAGCAACCTAAGATTTGTTTGCAAAGAAATAGAAATATAAAACTTGAACTTGTCCACATTTATAACTGAGAAGAAAGCATGCACTTCATTTGATAAATACAGCAAACAACTTCAAGTATGCTGTAATTCCATGTCGAGACCGGTAAGGGGATAGAAAAGGTGAGGCCGAGGGCAGGTGGAGGAGATGGAGGAGAGAAGCAGGCGGGAAAGGGGCAGCACGAGGAAGTGAAGGGCATGGGCGCGGGCCAGGGGCAGCTGGGGTCTAGCCTGGGCTTCCTGTGAAGACAGCACCGCAGTGATGGCCGCGCCACGATGCTCAGCCACTCTTGGTCATCACCAGCCACTGAAAGTGTCTTCCTTAACGCTAACCCTCTAATCTCTACTGGAAAACAGCTAGTCACTATTTCTTTTCTGGAATTTATATTTAAAACAGTTTACTTAAGAATTCTGGAAGTCTCAGTGTGCTGAGATATGGTTTGCACATTAGAAATTTATTTGGGAAATCTGGAAGTGTCTAGACAGACACAGGGCCCGAAAACCCGTGTGACGTCCCCAAGTTGGCCGTCACCTTATTTCTCTTCTTTGGGCATTGGATTGCTCAAGTCCCCAGGGCCCGAAGGTTACAGTGTAAAAGCCACTGTTGCTTTGACTTCTGAGTCTCTTTCTCCTGAAACCAAATCTATTTCAGTGTTTTGGTCTTGTTAATTCTAATGGCAACACTATGTGATATGAACCAAAGAGAAAAAAAAATTCACTGAAAAAAAAAATAGAAGGCATGGGCGGACAGCTCGTCCACCTCCTGGGTCAGAGCTTCAGAGTCTGCCCCCCATGGAGCAGTAGCCACAGCAAAATGTCCTCTGCAGAGTCTGGCCAGTCCGATGGGATGGAATGAAGTTGAGGCTTGGAATTTGAGCACAAATGGAAATCCCAGCTCTTCAGAACTGCCCCGCTGGCCCACCAATCTTTGAACACTGACCAGTTGTTGACACCCTAAGGCAGGGTTGTGGCTGACTGAGCAGGCAGAGTTGGCCCAGCACCATTTTCACAGAAGTGATGAGCCCATGAGTGCGGAGGCTGTGTGTCCTTGCTCAGCTCCTCGGCATGGGCTGCTGAGTATTGTGAAAGAGGGCAAGTGGCTGCCCTGCGTCTGCACGGTCATGTGGTTCCCATTTGCCTTGGAATACCCCAGAGCCGAACCCTCTCACTGTTCTGCCCTTAAAAAAGAGAGTCAGCGAGGATAGAACACAAAACCAGGAGCCATCGCTTTGCTGGAGCATGGGTCTGGAGGCGGAGAGAGAGTGCCAAATGCACAGATCATACATGTATAGTTCAATGGTTTATCACACATTTACACACCCATGTAAATGTACAGAGCATTCCCAGGGCCCAGCAGTCCTGAGCTCACTCTTTGTCACTACCCCCGTCCCTAATAGTAACCACTAACCTGCTGTATCATATATCAGTTTCTTGACATTGGCACTATTGGCACCTGGGGCCGATATTTCTTCATGGTGGGAGCTGTCCTGGTCATTGCAGGATGTCGAGCAGCATCCCTGGCCTTGACTCACTAGATGCCAGTAGCACTCCCCTCCAGTCCTGACAACCACAGATGTCTCCACTGTCCCCTGGGGGTACGATCACCCCTGGTTGAGAGCTAAGGCCGTAGACAGTTTTGACTGTTTGGAACTTTATATCAGTGGCATCGTACAGTCTGTACTCTCTCAGATGTCTCCACTGTCCCCTGGGGGTACGATCACCCCTGGTTGAGAGCTAAGGCCGTAGACAATTTTGACTGTTTGGAACTTTATATCAGTGGCATCGTACAGTCTGTACTCTCTCTGTCTTCCTGCATCAGCATTAGTTCTCTGAAACGCATCCACGTGGACGTGTGCCCGGAGATCCTTCCCTCTGGCTGCTGACTAACATTCCATTTTGTGAGTATACCACAGCAGATCTGTCCCTCCATTGCTGTGGAAAGTCTCTCATCCAGTTAGGGCTCTTACGAACATGCTCCCGTGTGTCTCCAGGTGGACGTGTACCCTGCTCCTCATGGGTGCACACTCGGGAATGGAACTGCAGTGTCCTGCAGGCATAGGTTTAGTGAGGGTAGACATTGTCACAGTGTTTCCAATGTCCACTCCCTCCAAGCCCATGAGAGGATGCCAGTTATGAGCTATGATCAGGATTTTAAATACGCTGCAGGATTAATGCAAACTCTTTGATGTGCTTTAAGTTGTTTTGTGTTGAATTTACTATAATGGGTTTAAGCTCACAGAAGTATATCCAGAGTTTGCCAGTTTTAATAGCAGTATATCCACTAATATATTATAGACAGTCCCAATTTAGGATGTGTGGCTTAGGAGTTTTTGACTTTACAATGTTGTGAGACCGTTCTGGTTTTCACTTTGAGTACAATATTCAATAAAGTACATGAGATATTGAACACTTTATTATAAAATAGGCTTTGTGTTACATGATTTTGCCCAACTTCAGGCTAATGGAAGTGTTCTGAGCACATTTAAGGTAGGCTAGGCTAAGCTAGGATGCTCAGTAGGTTAGGTGTATTAAATGCATTTTCTACTTAAGGATGTTTTCAAGTTACGATGGGTTTATGGGGACATAATCCAAGCAGCATCTGTGCTCTCAAAATGGCAAGCTCTCGTAGTTCTGAACTGTGTAACCCTTTTCCTCCTGGTTGCTGTTCATTGAACACTCAGTGAGTGATCAAGTGCCAGACTGAACGGCTGGCATTAAGTCTTTGCACAGCATCTTCCTGTCCTCACCAGAGTCTTGGGGGATGGAGGGATTAGTCCCATTTATAAATCAGGAAATAGTGCTCTCAAAATGGCAAGCTCTCGTAGTTCTGAACTGTGTAACCCTTTTCCTCCTGGTTGCCGTTCATTGAACACTCAGTGAGTGATCAAGTGCCAGACTGAACGGCTAGCATTAAGTCTTTGCACAGCATCTTCCTGTCCTCACCAGAGTCTTGGGGGATGGAGGGATTAGTCCCATTTATAAATGAGGAAATGGAAGCTCAGCTAGTGGTGGTTTTCAAAGTCACCGTGTTCTGTGCACCAGGGCACGCCTCCTCTCTCCCCTAGTCAGTTTCCACGACCTCTGGGAGACAAGCAGAAACTGGAGCCATATTTTCTGGATGATGTTTGGGCGAGTGGCTGGTGCAGCTGGCACGGGAATCCTGTCTCCTAGTCTCTGGACCCTGCCTCTGGCTTGCCACCCTGCTGTCCCCTGCTACACACAGCAGGGCTACCCAGGCCATCTCTGGGTGTCCTTTAAGCCTGGCCAGAAGGGCCCACAGCTGATTAATCACAAAACCCTCCCTTTCATTTCAGCCACACGTTTGCCACCTTCTTGAAAGCCAGTTCCCAAAGTACAAGGAAAAAACACTGGGAGGAAATGCCCTAGTCTAAAACATTACCAGGGCTTGTCTTCGTAGGGTTGGTTGGTTGTTTGTTTTCAGTATTTCTGTTTGTTTGCATATTCCAAGTTTTCTGCAATGGGCATTTTGTACTTTTTAAATTTGAAACTGTTTTGTCCTTCTCTGTCTCCATGCTTGAGTGTTGCAAGCCCAGAGTAGCAACTCTCTCTTCTGTCCTCCACGTCACTGAAAACCAAGGGTCTCAGTTCTCTGAGGCCTGTGGTTTGGCCTTGTTACAACCCAAGGGGCTTATCTTGATCCCAGTAATTGAGGAACACATTTGCCAAGTTTATACTCTCTTGAAACTCAAGTACTGGTTTGAGAGTAAACGTGAGATTCAGTTGCATACATGAAATGCAAAAATCTAATTCCACATTTAAAATACAGGGAGCACAGACTTCTTGGGCATCATATGCCATTCCATTCAGATGAGTTAAGCACAAACAAATCCTAAACCTAAGCATTAAATTCTCCTTTAAATACTATGGGTTTCCAACTTCAGGGGAAAATATGCCTGGGAAAAATGTCTTGGGGTTTTCATCAAACACTTGGAAAATAATCTGAAGACATTTTTCCAAACCCTTGAGTGGCTCCAGCCTGACTCCTAATTGATACTTAATAACTATGTCTATAGGGGTTTTCTCAGTCTATTATTATTACTGTAAATGGCTAAGAAGACATCTGAATTGAGAACTTACACTGGTACAAGTTGGGTCTGGGGATCTCCAGTGATCTGGTCTGGCCACGTTCTCTGTACCACACAAACAGCTTTTTTTTCCCCAGAAATACTTGCCCCAAGTCTGCTGTCAACCATCACCAGAATCAGATCTTGGGCCAATATCAAGTTTACTTATTTATTCTTTCATCAAACACTCATCAAACACCGAGTCCATGTCAGGTTTTGTTTATAGTTGCAGGGAGATCAAAAATGAAAGGAGATGAGGATTTTGACAGCTCCTCTCTTGATGAGTCCACAGTCAGTGGGAGAAAGCAAGACCCAGGTTGCTGGGAGAATACAGGTGCATCTGATGTCACCGAGTCACAGAAGGAGAGCCCAGGGGGCTGTGTGAGCCCAGAGCAGGGGTGGACGGGGCACTGTGAGTTCACCTTTATTCTTCTTTTTCAAAATCACTTTTATCTATTCTAGGTCCTTTGCCATTCCATGTAGATTATTAGTATCCACAAAAACTTATGCTGGAACTGTGTATATGTTACCCTTTTTTTAACTGATGATAATTGTACATAATTATGGGGTACTGTGTGATATTTCAAAACTTGTATACATTGTTTAATGATTAAATCAGGGTAATTAGCTTATCCATCACCTGAAACATTTATCATTTTTTGTGTTGGGAACATTCAAAATCCTCTCTTCTAGCTCTTTGAAAATATGCAATAAATTATTGTTTTGTTTTGTTTTTTAAAGATGACCGATAAGGGGATCTTAATCCTTGACTTGGTGTTGTCAGCACCACGATCTCCCAAGTGAGCCATGGGCCGGCCCTGCAATAAATTATTGTTAACTATAGTCAACCTACAGTGCTGTAGAACGTCAGAACTTATTTCTCCTGTCTAGCTGTAATTTCATATCTGTTAACCCATCTCCGTCCCTCCTGGCTACCATTCCCAACCACTAGTAACCACAGTTCTACTCTCTACTTCTATGAGCTCAACTTTTTTAGCTCCCACAGATGAGTGAGAACACTTATGCTGGAGTTTTGACTGGAATTGTGTTAAACCTATACATCAATTTGGGGAGAATTCACACCTGAGTTACATTTCAGGCTTCCAATCCATAAACATGGCATGTGTCTGCATTTATTTAGATCTTTGATTTCTTTCATCAGCATTTTGTTGACACACACAGATCATGCTCGAGTTTTGTTAGATTTATGCCTGAGTATCTCATTTTTGGAGAGCTATTGTAAATGGGTGTTTTACAACATTTTCAGTTATGCGTTGCTTATTGTTAGTGTATAGAAATATGGTTGATTTTTCTATGTTGACCTCGTGTCCTGACATCTTGCTAAATTCATTACTTCTGTAAGCTTTTAAAATAGGTTCTTTAATCTATTCTATGTAGATAGTCATGTTGTATGCAAAGAGGGCGAGTTTTATTTCTTCCTTTCCAGACTGTATGCGTTTGATTTCTTTTTCTTGCTGTTTTTCACTGGCTGGGCCTCTCAAATGTGGAATAGGAATGGTAAGAGTGTATACATTGCCTTGTCCCTGCCCTTAGCAGAAGGCGCTCTATCTTTTGCTGTGAAGTAGATGCGAGCTGTGGGGTTTCTGTGGGTGCACATTATCAGATTAAGGACGTGCACTTCTGCTCCTGTTCCACTTACAGTGTTCCGAGACTTTTTGTCATGAATGGATGTTAAATTTTGTCAAATGTTTTTTCTGCGTCAGTCGATATGATCATGTGGTCTTTGTTCTTTAGTCTGTTAATATGATGGATTACATTGATTTTAAAAATATTCCACCAGCCTTGCACTCCTCGGATAAACCCCACTGGGTCATGGGATGTATATTTTTTATGTATTGCTGGATTCGGTTTGCCAATATTTTGTCAAAGATTTTCATGTCTGTGTTCTTGATGGACATTGGTCTGTACACATTTTTTTTTTCTCTCCTTCTGTCTTTGTGTGGTTTTGGTATCAGGATAATACTGGCCCCATAAAATGAATTGGGAAGGATTCCCTCCTCTTTTATTTTCTGGGTTTCATTGTATAGAATTGGTGTTATTTCTTCTTTAAGTGTTTGGTAGAGTTCACCAGTGAAACCATCTGGGTCTGAAGATTTCTTTTGGGGAAGGTTTCCACCTGCTTTTCAGTGTAGGCCAAGAGGGAGAGAGAAACATGGAAACCCCCCGCAGGTCAGTGTGCTTGTGTTCTGGTCCCTTCCCCAGTCTGTCTGCCGCTGTTTACTCTCCAGAATCCCTGGATGGCAGCACCCTGCATTCTGTTCAGGGGGTTTGCTTGCATTCAGTGGGAGAGGCAGGGCAGACAGCACTTACTCCATCTTGTCGAACCAAGCCTGCATGTTTTATTTTTAGTAAGAATAACTTGTGTGGTAGTCTGTGGCTGCTGAGGGTGTGTGGAGCCCCAGCCGCCTCCTGGCATCACAGAGGCCAGGAAGTCATCAGATTTAGATTTAGGAAGCTCTCCTCCTTTATAATACTGTAAGATCCCACTCTAAGACTTGAGCTTTTCTGGGCGTGTGTGCGTTCCTCGGCTTCATTCCACATTTTGAGTGTTGAGCTGAATTTAGTTTGGCTTTGGAAAGGTGAAGGTCAGAGTGTAGGGATTCTTGGAGAGCTTGCCAGCCTGATCGTGTTACCAAGTGAGAAGCATGTGGCATCCATTGTGGCACAGCCAAGAGTCACTCCAGATCCCCTGCTCTTCCCGACATTAGGTATCGGTGTGAGTGAGCCAAGCCCCAGCCGGCCTGGACGGTGCTGGAGGGTGCTTGGGGTCTCTGTTAACAGGGCCTGACTCATCCAGGGAGTGAAAGTGCTCAGGTCAAGCACGCACAGCCAAGAATCTGTATTTTAAATAAAAACGATAAGAGCCCCATTTATTACACCCTGAGCACTGGACATTCACCAAGCACTTCACGTGTCCGCTTGTCTGTCCCCATGGCAGCCCAATGAGGCGGATTGCCTTTATTATCCTAATTTACAGAGGAGGGGAGTGAGGCCCAGTGAAGGAAGTGACTTTCCCAGGGGCACAGAGCAAAGATTCGAACCCAGGCCTGAGTTTCTGGTGCCTTGTAGCCATGAGAGCCCAGCCACAGTGTCCGCAGACACCTCCACCTCATAGAAAGGCTGAGCTGGTGCTCTCTCAGATGACTTCAGTTTATTGGTGGGAAATGTTAGTAAGGAACCATTTCCTTGAAAGGTTTGTACATTTATAGTGTTTTGTTTTGATTAAGGATTCTGGGAAGGCTGAGACATCTTTCTGCCTAGAGCTGTCCCCACATCCCCCAAACTGGCTCTTTCCAAAGATGGAGCAAGTTGTGTTCCTCGTGGGAACTTTGTGACCTTCTCTGCAGCTGAGCCCATCCCAGCTTTGGTCGGCAAGGCTGACTCAGAGGGGCCTGCACCCAAGTTCATTTCTACAAAAAAAAAAAAAAAGAAAGAAAGAAAAGCTTGTTGAGATTTTGATTGGTATTGCACTTAATGTATAGACCAATTTGGAGAGATCCTGAAATTCTGGGTCATGAACACAGTGCACTTGTGTTTCTTTCTATATTTAGGTCTTTAATTTCATTCAACAGTGTTCGTAGTTTTTAATGTGCAGGTCTTGCACATCATTTGTCAGACTTAAGCCTAAGCATTTCATATTTTTTATACTATTATAAATGGCATTTTAAAAATTTCATTTTACAATTATTCTTTTTTGGTACATAGAAACACAATTGATTTTTGTATATTGGTCTTGTGTCTTGTGATCTTACTAACTCACTTATTAGTTCTAGGATCTTTTTTGTAGATTCCACAGGATTTTCTACATGGCTGATCACACTGTCTACAGGTAGAGTTTTACTTCTCCCTTTCCAATTTGGATGTGTTTTTTTTCCCTTACCTTATGACACTAGCCAGAACCTTTATTATGATGTTGAATAGTAGTAGTGAAATGGACATCCTAACCTTGTTCCAGATGTCAAGTAGAAGCGTTCACGATTATGACGTTAGCAGTAGGTTTTTGAATAAATGCCCTTTATTAGGTGGAGGCAGTTTTCTTCTATTTTTAGTGTGCTGAGAGTTTCTGGTTTGGGTTTTGGTTTTTTCCTTGCTGGTCCATACATGCTGAGAGTTTTCAAATCACAAATGGATGTTGTTTTGTCAAACATTGAATCTATTGAAATGATCGTATGGTTTTTCTTCTTTAGTCTGTTCATATTGTGAATTATGTTGGTTGATTATAAGCTTTTCAACTTGGAATCATTTTAGATTTTACAGAAATGTTACAGAGATAGTACGGAGAGTTCCTATACACTGCTTGGGTTATAATTGGATGTTACATTATTTTTTTGCTCTTATTGTTCCAGCTTTGGTCATTGGGAAGTCCTTCAGGTTGGCGCCTGTGTCCCTTGGACATGCCCTTATCTTTTTTTGGGGGGGGGGTGTACTTTTTCTTTTGTGTTTTGTTTTTTGTGTTTGTTTTTCTGTTTGTTTTGAGTACTTCCTCACTTTCTGGTGCTGCAAGGTGCTCCAAGCTCATCTTGCGTTGTCCTCGTCCCAGCTGTAGAATCTGCTATTTCTCCAGGAAGGCCTGGTTCCTTTTGTTTGAGGATGGTATACGGAAATCAAGATGTGGGTTCCGGGTGGGCTCCTTTTCTGTATTGCTGGATTTGAGTTGTTAATATTTTGCTAAGGATTTTCACATCTGTTCTTATGGGATATTGGCCTGTCTGGTTTTGGTGTCAGGGTGATACTGGCTTCATAAAATGAGTTGGGAAGTACTCCTTCCTCTTGTGTCTTCTGGAAGAGCTGGTATAGAATTGGTATGCTTCTTCCTTAAAAGTCTGGTTGATTTCACCAAACTCACGTGAGCCATGTAGTCACAAATTTTCCTTATGGGAAGTGTTTTAACTAAAAGGTCAATTGCTTTAATAGATTTGGAGGTATTAAGGTTACCTATTTCTTCTTAAATGAGCTCTGGTCTTTCAATGAATTTGTCCATTTCATCTAAGTGATCAATTTACTGGCAAAATATTTTTTACAGTATTTCTTATTATCTTTTTAATGTTTCTAGGATCTGTGGTGCTGTTCTCTCTTTCCTTATATTGGTCTGTCTTACCACTTTCTATCTTGATTAATATGGATAGAAGTTTATTGATTTACTGGCAAAATATTTTTTACAGTATTTCTTATTATCTTTTTAATGTTTCTAGGATCTGTAGTGCTGTTCTCTCTTTCCTTATATTGGTCTGTCTTACCACTTTCTATCTTGATTAATATGGATAGAAGTTTATTGATTGTACTGAGATTTTTCAAAGAACTAACTTTTGGCTTTGCTGTTTTTCTCTGTTGTTAATTTGTTTTCAATTTCATGAATTTAAGCTTTTCTCTTTATTATTTCCTCCCTTTTCTTACTCTAAGTTTGCTCTTCTTTTTCTGGTTTCCTAGGATGGAAACTTAGGTAATTGGGTTGAGATTTTTCTCCTTTCAAACGTCAGCATTTGACCCTGTTAATCTCTAAGTGCTGCTTTAGTTGCAGCCTGCAAATTTTGTTAAGCCATGTTTTCCTTTTATGCAGTTAAAAAACTTTCTATTTTCCATTGTGATTTCTTCATTGACCCATGGGTTATTTAGAAGTGTGTTGTTTAATTTCCAAGTGTTCAGATATTTTTCAGATTTTTTTTATTGCTTTTTAAAGCTTAATTCCGTGGTAGTCAGAGAACATATTTTGTAAGATTTCAATCTTTTAAAATTCATTGACATGTGGTTTTTTGTTTTTTTGTTTTTGGTTCAGGTTATGATCTTAGTGAATATTTTATACATTTGAAAAGAAAGTGTATTCTGCTGTGGTTGGGTGGAGTATTCTATAAATGATAATTAGGTCAGTTAGTTGGTAACATTGTTTAAGCTTTCTGTAACCTTGCTAGTTTTATGTCTGCTTGTTCCATCAGTTAGTGAGGGAGGAGGTGTTAAAATTTTCAACCATGATTTGGATTTCTTTTTCTCCTTTCAGTTCTATAAGTTTTTGCTTTATGTACATAGGAATTTTATGTACAGTCATGTGCCACATAATGACATTTTATTCAACGATGGACCACAGACGTGAGGTGGTCACATAAGATAAAACAGCTGTACCACGTAGCCTAGGTGTGCAGTGGCTCCACCCTCTGGGTTTGTGCAAGTGCACTCTGTGAAGTACCCACAATAACAAAATCACTTAACAGCACACTTCTCAGAAAGCATCTCCATTGTTAAGCGACCTGTGACTGTATTCTTGATGAGCTGGCCTTTGTGTCATTATGCTAAGTCCCTCTTTATCCCTGGAAGTATTCCTTTTTTTGAAGTCTACTTTGTCTGTTACTAATATCGCCACTCCAGCTCTCTTTTGGTTAAGATAAGCATTGTTCCATCACTTTAGTTTTGACTTATCTGTACCTTTGTACTTAAAGTTGGTTTCTTGTAGACAGCCCTAGCCAAAGGATACTTTTCTTTAACAAATGCTTTCCACTTCTTGTCCTCGCTAGTACACGTTCTTGGGTTAGGTCGCTCCAGTATATCAATTTTAGGGAGTATTATGGGGAGCTCACAATGTGCCAGGCACTCAGTGCAGAGTTTTGCCTATGTTTGCTCATTTAATTCTCCCAGCAACATTGTGAGATTGAAGCTGATTAACCTCACTCTGTAGCTAATGAAACAGGGCTCATGGAGGTGAAGAAAGTCACTGGAATTCTACCCTGTGCTGTCCAACTATCAGGCCCAGATCTTAGACCGTAAGATATCCCAGGGAGGGCCGATGGTTGCTCAAATTTCCTGTTTCTGTATTTTTTTCTCCTGGTTGAAATTAACAATAAGTAATTTCACAGGGCCTTCTGAAATTCCTTTCCCTTTCAAGTAGCAGCCTTGTGCTGGGGCTGGGGATACAGAGGGAGTAACACATGGTCTCTACCTTATAGGTGCTCACAGGAGAAGAGGAGATGGGACCGTTCATTGGAACAGTTACTGCCACAGTGATGCTGAGAAAGCCACCTCCAGCTCGATGGCTTTATTTTTTCTCCCATGTCCGCAGATCATTGGGGTGATGGTGTGGGGTCATCTGATCTATGCTGGGCTCAGCTGGGCTTGCCTCCGAGCTGCAGGTTGGATCCAGTTCTATGCCATGGATCTTTGTTCTGTGACCAGTGGGTTACCTGGGGCATGTTCTCCTTGTGGTCATGGCAGAAGCCCATTAGTCAAAGCAAGTCACATGGCCAAGCTCAAAGTCAAGAAGTGGGAAGTACTCTCTGCCCACCGTGAGGCTATGGTTAGCCCCAAGGCCACGGGGCTGTAGAACAGTCTTCCAGTAGGGTGAAGAAGTGGGACCCATAATTCAATTTATCTCATCCATTTTAACAGGTGAGTAAAGTAATTTGCGTGATAAATGCGAAAAAGAAGAAGCAAGATGCTGTTAAGGAAGAAGAGATATAAGCAACTACCTATGCTGCCAACCACATGCCTTCACAGAGGAGGTGATGTTTGTGCTTGAAAGGTGGGTTTTCCCAGGTGAAAGGCAGAGTGTGTGCAAAGGCCCAGAGGCACAGAAGGCCCCTATGGGTTCAGAGAGCAGGAGAAAGTTTGGTGGAGCCGAAGCACAGGGTGGGCGTATGTGTTTGTGGGTGGGCAGGGATGGGGCAGAGCAGGGAGGTGGGTGTGGTAGAGGACCCAGAAAGATGCCATTGATAAGTAAGCAGGAGAGTATCTGCCCAGGCTTGGGTTTTCAGATGATAATTCTGGCTGCAAAGTGGAGAACAGAGAAGAGGAACCACGGTAATAACTAACATTTATAGGTTTCAAAGAGATGCTGGACACTTTAAATGTCTAATTGCATTTGAACCTCACAACGACCTAGTAAGATAGGTATTATTAATTTCAGCATAGAAATAAGTACATTTTTATTTGCTTAAAAATATTTCCTTGTTGGCCGACCTTGATGAGCTGGAGGCTTGGATGTGCTAACCTGTAGGGATGTTAGCATTTAGTGCAGTTGCTTGTTCCTGCAGCATGGAGGTTGGTATTGTCATCCTTATTCTCTAGATGAGGAAACTGAGCTCTGGAGAGTCTGAGCAACGTCCCCGGAGTCTCACAGTGAGGAAACAGTGGGCTAGGACCCAACCCAGCAGCTAGGCAGCTAACCACTGTACAACATTGCCTCCTTAGAGGGAGAGGCCGGAGGCCCAAACCAACATGGCGTATGGGCTAGAAGGGAGGACTGACACCACCTCTACCCGTGTCACATGGACAGGACTTGGGACCAGGTTGAGGGTCGAGGCAGGAGGATAAAGGAGGGGTCAAGAGCCCTCCTGAGCATGCTATATGATTCCAGCTATAGAACATTCTAGAACTTGCAAACACGTCTACAGCAAAGCGACAGAAAGCAGATTGGTGATTGCTGAGGGAGGTGGGAAACCAATGGGAGGTGAGGACTAACTGGGGTGGGGCATGAGGGTGATGGAAGCATTCTGTGTTGCGATTATGGTGGCAGTTACACCGGTGTAGACATCTGTCGAAACTCGTGAGCTGTACGCTTAAAATGGGGGCACTTTATTGTGTAGAAACACCTCCTTAAGGCTGATGTTTAAAATGCCTCTGAGGCCTCCTGCTGGTGAGACTGGGTCATGGCAGTGCTGTCGGTCACTGTCAGGAGGATTGTATTTTTTAAAATACAGGTACATGTTTTCTTCTTTTGCATTTTGGGGTGACCGACATTTTCCCTTCTCAGCTGGGATCCCTGTCTGCCTCAAGGGACTAGGAATGCTTGGCAGGTGATCAGCAAGAAAGAGTCAAGTTTAGCTTTTAGAGTTCTTAGTGAGACAATAGCCCTGAAAACTGATGTAGGTCAAAGAGAAAAGCATTCCCCAAACTTCTTTAGCAGCCACTTCTGCATCAAAAGTCAGGCCTGTTGAACTTGAACTTCAAACTTATTATCAGCCAGAAGGGAAGTAAAACCCAGTGCTTCAGGTGAGGGATGTCCTTGTGACACAGGAAGGTGGAAAGTCCTGCCCTCCCAGTTCCAGGGAGCTGAGTGGGGGATGAAAATCAGCTGCCGCCTCTGGGTCTGAGCTCTGGAGTTGAGGGAGGATGTAGATTAAGGGGAAAGCTGTGCGGTTTGGAGGGGACGCCACCGTGCACAGCTGCTGGTGTGGCCTGGAGAGGAGACTGGCCAGACGTAGAGCCCAAGTTTGCTGGGGTAGGTTAGATGGTGTCCCCTAAAAAGATATGTCCAAGCCCTGACCCTCAGAACCTGTGAATATGACCTCACCTGGAAAAAGTCTTTGCAGATGTGTTAAAGTAGAGGATCTCGAGGTGAGATCATCCTGGGTTACCCGAGTGGGCCCTAAGTGTAATGACAAATGTCCTTAGAAGAAGGGAAGACAGCCACATGAAGACAGAGGCAGAGACTGGAGTGATGTGGCCATAAGCCAAGGAATGCCTGGAGTCACCAGGGCTTGGAAAAGACAAGGAAGTCTCCTCCACTAGAGCTTCTGGAAGGAGTGTGGCCCTGCCACACCTGGATTTCAGACCTCTGGCCTCTAGCACTGGGAGAGGATACATTTCTATTGTTGTAAGCCACTCAGTTTGTGGCAATTTGTTAGAGCAGCCCCAGGAAACCAGTCTTGGCTTCTGTGTTGTGTAAAATGATCTGGGGGTGGGCTCCTCCTCCCCCTCCCTGCAAAACCAGGAAGACCCTAAACTCCCTCCTTTCGCCGAGGCATCATATTAGGGAGGGGAGGACTACTTTCCTGGGAGAGACTGTTTCAAGTGAGCAGAGATGATAGAGAGGGATGGGGGGACCGCTTATCATCCAGTCTAAGTGCCACCCCCACCACCTGTGACAGCAAATAAGTGCGCCACATTTTCACACACACACCTGAGCAGCTGCAGGTGTAAAGGTGGCTGCCCTGTCCCAAAGATGAGACACACACGAAGGAGTGAATAAGGGTGATGCTAGGGATGACTTGGCCTTTCTGTCCATGGACTCAGCCACTTTCCAGTCCAGCCTGGCCAGAGCTTCTGCAGGCGCCTCCAGGCTCCCCTGATGGTGCACAGGCACTTGGGGACACAGGGGTGCAGCAGTGGCCACCCAGGCTAAAGAACCCAGCAGCATCTCCTGCGTGGGTCCTCCCAGACCAGGCAAAGTCTGAGATGGGACATGGTCCAGTTTTTGCATCTGGAAAGTGTTCATTGATGGCTAGAAAAATCATCAGGGTGAAGGCAGGGCATTTCTGGTAAGGAGGCTCTGAGAGACACCTTTCGGAGCCAGATGACTCAGGGCTGTGCTGAGGTGTGTGTGGTCTGTGAGCCGCTGGCTGCCTTGGCTGCGCTGCGCTGCCCGGAACACAGTCGGCTGCGCTGCGGGCTGATTCACGGTGGGTTCCTCCCGGAGGGCAGTGCAGGGGCCGTGACCAGTTCTTCGGCCTCCCTGACGCTGGCTGCCTTGGCTGCGCTGCGCTGCCCGGAACACAGTCGGCTGCGCTGCGGGCTGATTCATGGTGGGTTCCTCCCGGAGGGCAGTGCAGGGGCCGTGACCAGTTCTTCGGCCTCCCTGACACAGCTAATCATGGATCTGTACAAGTTTCCTGTGGCTGCTCTAAACACATAACTATGAATTTAGTGGCTTAAAACAGCATAAATCTTATGGTTCTGGAGGTGAGAAGTCTGAGACAAGTCTCACTGGGCTAAAGTTGAGGTGTTGGCAGAGCTGGTTTGCTCTGGAGGCTGCAGAAGACAATCCCTTTCTCTGCCTTTCCCAGCTTCTGATGGCACCTACAGTGCTCAGCCAGTGGCCATTTCCATCCTCAGAATGCGTTGCTCCAATCTCTGCTTCCATCATGACAGCAGCTCCTCTGACTCTGCCCTCCTCCCCTCCTATGAGGTACTCTTGTGATTCCCTGGGGCCCACTGGCTAATTCAGGATGATCTCCCCATATCAAGATCTTTAACATAATCATATCCACAAAGGCCCTTTTACAATGTGTCCTGGGCTGAATAGTGTCTCGCCAAAATTCATGTCCACCTGGAACCTCAGAATGTGTCCTGTAACTAGAGTCTTTGCAGATGTAATCAAATTAGATGAGGTCATACTGGACCAGTATGGGCCCTAATCCAGTGATTGATGTCTTTATAAGAAGAGGGAGATTTGGACACAGATACACAGGAATATGGCCATAGGAAATGGAGGCAGAGATTGGAGTGGTCACGAGACCGAGAATACCAGGATTGCTGGCCACCACCTAGAGCTGAGAAAGGCATGAGACGGATCCTCCCCCATAGTCTTCAGGGACCATCTGGTCCTGCCCAATCCTGACTGGGGAGCCCAGGCCTCAGGACTGTGGCAGAAGACGTTTCTGTTGTTGTTAGCCCCATCTGTGGTCCTTTGCCACAGCAGCCCTAGGGACCTAATGCACCCTGTGAGGTCACGTTCACAGGCTCCAGGAATTAGGACGGGGGCTTATCTGGGAGTCACTATTCAGCCGACCACAGATCCTGAGCAGCAAGGAGGAACAGGGCAGCCCCATGCCGGGCAGAGCTGGAGACTGCAGACTGTGCCGTGGAAGGGGCCCTGCTCAACCATCAGAAGATGTGGGTCTTCTAGAACAATGCCTGCCACATAGTAGGTGCTCAGTAAACCCTCGCGTAGTAAGTGGATGTGTGAATGTGGATGCTGTAGTCGCAACTGTCCCACATGGCCAGGCACGTCTCGGGACCGCACCCCTCGCCGCGTGCACTTGGGGAGGTTGGGCAGGGGCCTCAGCGTTTCACCAGTGAAAGAGGAAGGAAAGTCACACCCACCTCCCGCCTGCAGTATGAACGAGTGTTGAGTGGGTGCCTGCGGGGGTCTGGCGGGGGTTGGGGCTGGAGTCCCCTTCGGATTTCACCAGGACTTCGACTTCGTGTCCCAGCTCGGGTTCATGAGCTGTTGCTCTTTGTGAGAAGGTGAAAGCGTTCATTCGGAGCTGAGAGACACCAGCGACCTAGGAGGAAGTTCTAGCCCCTGGGGGTTAGCAAATCACCCAGGCACTCAAGCCTGTGCTGTGCAAACCCGGGGAAAAGAACGTGGCCCTCGGAGATAGAAACCATTCACTGTCCCGAGGATGGCAAGCGGTGGTCACGTTAAGGTGGACGCAGGCTTCTGCCTCAAAGGTGCAAAGAAGCCAGGAGGCAGAGACGTCGCTCTGAGCTGACAGGGCCTGGCCAGAGCCGTGTCCGAAGCTGTATTCTTCTCTAGGGCCATCATGACAAAGCACCACAGTCTGGATGGCTCAAACAACAGGAGTCCCAGATTGACGTGTGGCGGGGCTGGTTTCCTCTGCGGCCACTCTCCTTGGCTTGCAGATGGCCTCTTCTCCCTGTGTCCTCATGTGGCCGTCCCTCTGTGCGTGTCCATGTCCTCATCTCCTCTTATAAGAATACCGGTCAGATTGAGCTAGGGCCCACCCATATGACCTCATTTTACCTTAATTGCCTCTTTAAAGGACCTATCTTCAAATACGCTCACATTCTGAGGGACTGGGGGTTAGGATTTCAACATATGAATGGTGGGGGGGCGGGGACACAATTCAGCACATAACAGAGTACAAAATATTCCTCAGAATTTTTCTGTGGACAGTTGGCTGTCTTGGAGAAGAAATGTGTGGCTTCCAGAACATTCTCTCTTTGATAAGGCTTGTCATTCCATGTCATGATCTGTTGGCCTTTGTTGCATAACCAAGGCCTCCACATTGCAGGGGCTTCAAGCAGTGATGATGTCCTGTGGGTTGACAACCTGTTGGTCCTTCCACTGGCTCGCTGGGGCTCCCTCAAGCAGGTAACTGAGCTGACGGCTCGAGGAGGTCTGGGGTGTCCGAGCCTGCTTGCTCATGGCGGCAGCTGGTGCGGCTGCTGGCCCATGTGCCTCCGTGCTGGCTAGACTGAGATGCTTCATGACATTGTTGTTGTCTCAGGTCCCAAGAGAGCAGGAGCTGAGGCAGCAAGACCCCAGAGTCCCCGGCTGGGAACAGATGCACCAATATTCCCCATATTCTATGGGCCAAAGTGGCCACATGGCCATCCCAGGTACAAGGGGGCAGAGATGAGGGGACGATGGGCAAAGCCACATTGAAAAGAGATGAGCACACTAGGAGGCAGAGTGCACTGGGGGCCGTCATTATAATGATTTGTCACATGGTCCTTACTCTGAAGAAGAGATGTTTCTGGCTTTGGCTTGGGTTGAAAGCAAGGTCCAACGAAGAGCAGACCCCAGTCATTCAGCTGATGACAGTGATCTGGGATAAGTGCATGCAGGATGAGATCACTCCTGTGGTTGTCCCCAGGTCAAGGCACCCGCCAGGACTCGCATGTCTCTGGACCTCGTGAGTTCACTTACTCACCCACTAAAGCCTGCCAAGGACTGCAGAAGGTCTGTCTTCCATTATGGGCCAGTATTGCCTACTCAACAGGAATACTGAAGCCACCCCAACATGTGGAAACAAAACTCTCAATCTGTCTTGGTCTGGGCAAGAGGGAAGACAGAGCCCTGACATGTTCTATCGAATAGGTCACTGCGTGTTAATGGCGTAAGTGTTGCCACCGTCAAGGAGTTTCCTGGTGTTAAAGATGAATCTGTTCCAGTCAGCAAGCATTTGGTGAATGCCTACGGTGTGCCCAGCACTGTGTTGTGAAGACAAGGACTTGATTCATCTGTCCCATGCCTGCTATCTAGTGCTGTGTGACAAACCACCCCAAAACCTAGCAGCGTGGAACAACAATCATTTCCTTTGTTCACGCATCTGCAGTGTAGCCAGGGCTTGGCAGGGAAGGCTCATTTCCGCTCCACACGCACCAGCCGGGGCTGGGGGGTCCACTCCCAAGACAGCCCACTGCACAAGTGCAGGTCAGTGCTGGCTGTCGGCTCCCCCCCTGACCATCGGGGGAGCTTGGGGTCCTCACCGCATGGGGGTCGGCTTCCAGAGCAAGCATCTCACGAGGAAGAAGTAGAAGCTGCCAGTGTCTTCTGGGCCCAGAAATGAGGACAGCCTCACTTCTGCCATATTCTTGGTCCTGAAGTTCAGAGTGCAGGGGAGGAGGACACAAACGCTACCACCCAATGACAGGAAAGTTGAAGACTTCTGGGGTCATTTTCAAATAGAGTACATTGACCCTACCTGGGTGAGCTCTCTGAGCCATCTCAACATTCTGGGGCAAGATGTGGAAGGAAGCTGAGGGAGGAACTGGGCCTGGGACACTGGGGTCCCAAGCCCTGGCCCCCTCTGTGCCCTCAGCACACCCCCTTTCTCATGTGGGCCCCCCTAGCATCTGGCTCTATTTCAGACCTTTCGTGTTCCAAAAGCAGTAGGTGACCCCCGCCATCCCCGTGGTAGCCAAACCTCCCCACTGCCCCTCCCAGCCCCAGCTCCACGCTGCTCTCCAGGGTGGGAGTGGGTGCTCATGTGGGGCTGTCAGCCCTTCTGCCCCCAGTGCTGGAAGGGGCGGCCCCTCCCTTGTGGCCACATTAGGTATGTGGAGAGTAGGTGATCTGTGTCCCCTCTTCCCCAAGTGACACATCCCTAGAGTCTCCATCTGTCCCAGTTCCTGTACCGCGAGCTCCCCATGAAGGTCAGTGTGGGGAAAGTGGATGCCACGCCCTGTTATTTTCTATCCCAGTAATAATACTGTTGTTGTCATTAATATTGGTAATAACTAATCTTTATTTAAATCTTAATAACAGTAGTGATATTTGCTGTGAGCCCAAGCTCTTCATGTTTTCACCTACTTTACTGGACTGGATAGTGTTCCCCAAAATGCATGTCCACCTGGAAACTCATTTGGATATAGGGTCTTTGCAGATGTAATTAACTAAGATGAGGTCATACTGGATTAGGCAGGCCCTAATGACTCATGTCCTTATAAGACGAGAAGACACAGACAGACAGATGCACAGGAGGCCATGTGACCATGGAGGCAGAGGTTGGAGTGATGCAGCCACAAGCTGAGGAACAACAAGGATTGCAGGAGCCACCAGAAGCTGGAAGGTGCAGGAAGGATTCTCCCCTAGAGCCTTCGGAGGGAGCTCAGCCCTGCGGATGCCTGGATTTCAGACTTCTGGCCTCCAAAACTTGGAGAGAACAAACTTCTGTTGTCTTAAGCCCCACAGTTTGGGATACTTTGTTATGGCAGCCCTAGGAAACTAGTGTTCTCATTTACCCTGCTTCTCAAACTTTGACCACAAAATATATTTATTTGATGTTTTTCTAGGGTAGGGGTGACTAGGGTGTCCCATAGGAGGTAATGATTGGCAGTCACAGTATTTGTAGAGAAAGGAGCATCGACAACTCAGGGAACAAAGATGAAAGGGAAAATACTAATGCCTAAGAATTCTCAACAGTTAACTCATTTAATACACCAACATTAAAAAGTGAGTCTTATTATTCCCGTTTTACAGATGAGGAGACTGAGGTACGGAGAAGTCAAGGCACTTAAGCCAGGAAGTGGTGGAGGTGAGATTCGAGGCCCAACAGGGACCCTGGAAACTCAGGGTGGGGTGATGCTGACTCCTCGCTGAGGCTGGGGGGGAGAAGTTTCCATTCTGTCCTGAGCTGGCATAGAGGGGTCCTGGCTCACGAAGAGGACCCAGCACACACCCTGGGGCTGAGGATGCCATCTGTAGGAGGGCTAGCTGCATCTGTAGCCTTGGCTTCCCTGCACGCAGGCTGACAGAAAGGCTCAGAATCTTCCAGAAACACCACACCCTGGGCATGACATCCAGGGCCCATCCTCCTCTGGAAAAGCCTCCTGATTGTCCTCGGGGGAGAAAGATGTCATGGCATCGTTTACCAAAGGAGCTGAAAGCTGGGCGTTTTCCTGAGGAATTCCACTCCTGGTCATCAGCCTGGTTCTCTGACTCCTGTGCTTGGACGTCAGAGAAACCAGAGGGGGCAGGGACACAGGAACCGAGGTGTGTTTCAGATATGGGTTTGGGCTGTCCTGGGTTAGTGATTACAAAGCAGTATGAGCAAGAAGTCTTACAAAACTGCGTACTGAAGCCTCCCTCCTGTTTGCAGAGATGTCATCATACTTCCGTTTTGTGGTTTTCCCCCAAGGATGAAGAGGTGCCAGATGGAGGATTCAGAGGAGAGAAAACTCAGAAACAATAACAGAAAAAATTCCCTTGTTCTAATGTTAGATCTAGTTTTACTTTTAAACTAAAGGTGTATCAGGATTAGCCTTTGTAAGTAACAAAGACCATGCCATTTCTCCCCACCTAAATAAGGATAGAACCTTATTTTTTGTTTATGTAAAGGAAGCCTGACAGGCAGTGGGGCTGGTACAGAGATCTATAGTGTCAGGGACTCAAAGTCCACTGTTTATGGCTTCTGTTCCCAAGGCACCTCGTGGTCCAGCATGGCTGCTGTGCTCCAGCCATCATACCCACATTCCAGGTAGGACGAAGAAAGGAGAAGGATGAAGGGCACACATCTCCATTCAAGAAGATGTCCTGGAAGCCATACACGACTATTCCACTCACTGCTTTTTGGCTAAAATTTAGTTCCACAGACAGGAGAAACTACAGGCAGCTGAGAAGTAATTGTCTTTTGGCCGAGTGACTCTGTGCTCATTCAGAAATCAGAAATTGTCCTGTTGTTAAGGAAGGGAACAATAAGATATCAGGAGGTCACTAGAGCAGTCTGTGCCACTGCTGGGGACTTTGTGGTAAAAGGGGTCTGACACCGAGATGGAGAATCGGGAAGCTGGCATTATGGTCCCAGCGTGGCCACAGACTGTCACCCTGGGTGTTGAAGACTTGGCAGCCTCATCACTTTTTATAAACTTTTCCTTGGCTGAGGAGTAAGGATTCATGAGTATTCCAGGATAGTGTTTATACTTCAAAACTGTAAAAGCATTTCCATCCCAAGTCCTGTGGCAAAAGCCTTCCTGAGCATTCCAGTTTTTTTTTCTTTAACCTGCATTTGCAGAGTCTCCAGCAATGAGTATGTACTGCCTTTAAGAAACTCCATAACAACTGGGTCCAGGACACTCATGGGGACCCCCAGCTCCACCCCCACACGTGAGAGGTTCCCAGTCCAGTATTTCCTAACCAATGAATTCGATAGACAGCCCTTTCTGGCCACCTCATTGCCTTTGCCGGTATCCCTCACTAGCCAAAAGCTCACAATCGGAACTGAGAACCCAAATAGATTGAGACTGAGTGAGAGACCTGCATTTGACCTATTAGGGATTTCACAGAATTGTTAAAAGGTCAGGTTTTGGAGTCTGCCGGGTTCATTTTCTCTGGACCTCCTGCTGTGCCACCCTGGGCAACTCGTTTAGTGTGTCTGAACCCCAGTTCTCTTCTCGGTTGGATGGAGATCCTGCAGATCCCACCTCATAGCACTGGCGTGAAGATGGAATGAGGATTGCTATAAAGCTTCAATGGATGATGAACCGGGCATTCCTAGTTCTCTCCAGCATGTTCACCAGGCAGTGAGTGGGGTCACCAGGTGCCCAGCATCTTCTTTGGTGCCAGGAGCTTCCCTCCCAGGCCACCCTCAGGGATGCCCCATGCTCTGCCCAAAATGGAAATCTTGCTCTCTGGGGCTCCTGATTCTCTGCCCCCTCAGGTTAAAGCCTAAATGCTTAGCAGGCTTCACTCAGGCGTCCACCTCTCCAGCCTCGACGCGCTCCCACCTGCGATCCTTTCTCACATGCCCTGCGTCTCCTGCCTCTATCAGGGACCCCCCAAACCTGTCTCCTATTCATCCTTCTAGATCCATCTGCTGAGGCCATCTCTCTGTCCAGCCCCCCCTTTCTTGGAGCAGCTTCTCTCTCACTCTGATCACGTGACTCTGATGGGACAGCCAATCACAGACTCCCGTTACCCTGGCCACTGGGTGAACATATGACCCAGGTCAGCCAACCAGAAGGTCCCATCCCCTGGCCATGGGCTTGTTCCAGTGGCTGGATGTCTCAGTTTGGGTCCCCCAAACAGACTCTGAGGCAGGATGTAAATGAAAGTGATTTATTTGGGAGATGATCCCAGGAAATACCAGTAGGAGAG
>NW_007727674.1:64294-67713 GCF_000696425.1 Galeopterus variegatus
GCAGGATGTAAATGAAAGTGATTTATTTGGGAGATGATCCCAGGAAATACCAGTAGGAGAGTGAGGAAGTGAGCAGGGAAAGCAGCCAATAAAGCCTGGGTCATCAAGTCAGCTGCCAGTGTGGGCGCCTGGAGCATAATCTCCCAGGGACTCTGGGAGTGTGTGGAGCACACCCCAGAGTTCTGCCACCTGGGCGGCAGGGGAGTGGGGGCATTCATTCTCCAGTGACTGTTAAATTATGGGTGGATGCTGCTGCCGCTGAGGGGTGTGATTGCACACTGGTTCCGGCCTGCCATGGGCTCCTGTGCCCAGAGCAAGCTGTCAGGCAAAGGAACGCACAGACTGGCAGTGGGAGGTCGGGACAGGAGCACCAAGATGGGGCATGACATCATCTGCCAGAGTGGGCATGTGACCTGAGCCAGCCAATCAGTACCTTTCCCTGAGATTTTGTTTCTCAATCTTTAGCAAGGGGAGGTGCCTTCCTGCTGGGCACAGAGTGGGAAGGGGTTGAACTGGTAGCTGCCAGTGGCCATCGTCTCTGCCTCATGGGGAAACAGGAGGGAATGTGGCCACAGAGAGCCAGGCAGAGCCAAGAGAGGAGCAGAGAGATGGGGGGAGGGGAGACAGACAATAGCCATCGTGCTTGAGGTCCTAGACTGAGGCATGCCTGATGCCAGTGCTTCTCCTGGGCTCCTTAGAAACTTCTGGATCCTTCTGTTGTTGCTTTTAGCACAGAGAACAGCACCAGCCACTCATCCAGGATTCCTCCATCAAAAACTTTGTCTCATGTCTGCCTTATTCCCCTTATTAGTCCCTGTCTCTTTTTCCCTTTAATTCCTGGTCCCAAGAAAGTTCTCAATAAATGTGATCGGATAGAATTTGTCAGATAAATTTCCAATTTTCTGACCCTATTATTATTTTAAAAAATCTCTTTACATTGCCTGTGTTACTTCTTGTGGGGTAACTTAGGTTGGATAAACTTGCTATTCACTGTCGGATGAAGAATTTCCTTTAACTTGCCCTTAACCACCTCTCTCAAACCTTAAGGGGATGCCCATCATATCTGGGATTTGGTATTCACTTTTCCTATGTGAGTCATAGTTTGTCCATAATTAAATAATGCCACAGCTCAGGCTTTGGCTTCCCACACTGTCATTGTAAAAAGCCGTCCTCTCTTTATACGGTTATTTAGACTTTCTTGATACTCTTCTTTTCTCTCCTGCATTTGTCAGTGCATTGCGTAGCATGTAGTAATTGCTCATCAAATATTCAATGGATACATGAAGGAAGGCAGAAAGCCTAAGAGAATAGCACTGACTCCTGGGCCCCTCTCCCCAAACTTTGGGGTCCCTGTCTTAGTTTGGGTTCTCAGAAGCAGACCATGAGCCCAGGATTCGAGGGCAGGCAGTTTATCTGAGAGGTGCAAGACGTGGAAAGAGATGGGTGAGTGGTGCAGGGAAAGGAATGAAGTGGTCAGGTGTGTATCACGGTGAACTTGGCATTCCCAGTTCCCTCCTGTGTGTTAATCAGGCAGTGAGCAGCATGCTGGGAATGTAGGCTGTCACGGCATTCTCGAGACAGCTCACAGGTGTGTGTCCCTGTTACTCTCTGAGCTGGACGCCAACTTTCCTTTCACTCAGGGTGAAAGGAGGTGGTGAGAAGCCTCTGTGGTTGACACTATTCTATAGGCAGTTCAGAGACCCCCAGGGGCCCAGCATCCTCTGTGGTTCCAGGAGCTTCCTTCCCAGCCACCCTACCATGTGGCTGCTGGCGAATTCTCCTGGGGAGCTATGGAAACAGCTCTGAATCATGCCAGCCAAGGACGAGGGATCTGGGGTATTTATACCCCTGCCCTGCTAGCTGTTGTTAACTAATGTCCTAGGGGATATTAAACCCTAGGCACTTCTGGGCCACCATGCTCATGGGCTAAGTGGGTTCCAACAGCCCAGGGGCAGCCCTCCGACAAAGACAACAGAGCCCCACACCTCCTGCTGCTCCTCCTGTGCGGAAAGCTCGTGCCCCAGATCTCCCCACCAACAGGGCCTCCACTGCCCCCAAGAGTTGCCTGCCAATGTAAGACGTGGAGCTCACCCTGTACCCCTCCTCTCCAGCTAGGCGATGAGTCAGCCCCACTGAGAGCCTCACAGGGCCACACGACTGGCATCTGTAAATACAGAGGTGTCACCATCTTCCAGTCCTTTTGCTTCCTCTTTCTAAGCCACACACATCACGAAACGATACCCGCATGTCTCCTTGACTCAAATTGCTAGTGGTCTCGATGCCAAATCGAGGCCCAGTGACATTCTGCAGCTGTGGAATGGGTGTGGTAGGAGCAAATGAGAAGTGGGAACTCCCCGGCCTTGGCACTTGACTCCAGCTCCAGAGCTTCCAATGAAAATAACTGGTAAATAAGAAATTGGTGAGAGGACAAGAGCCATCAGACCCACAGCCGTCACATCAAGATAGGAAAGAAAACTCCTGGTCTCTGCGTTGATTAAACATTCATGACCGCTGGTCCCGCCCCACCATCCTGCAGTCACGTGTGTGGTCTTCCCATCAGCCCACCGTGGACCCAAGAAGGAGTGGGCAGAGGGCTGAGTCCCTCCAGGATGTCCCTACCAGGCCTTTTTTCAGGTTGGGCTTCAGTGTGACCACAAGAATTTTTCCCTTTGTCTCCGATGCTCCATGACTTAACTCCCTGCCTGGGTTTTACAAGGATACTGCAAGGATTCTCTGCTGGGATTTCCAAGGATATTGGTGGACAGTTGCTTCCAAGGGGGACATTTAAGTGCATCTTGGCTTCGTCCCATCCAGGACTTCCCAGGAGTCCATGTGGCCCATGACCCACCATTTCCTTCAAATTCAAATGTTATTTTTTGGAAATTAGATTCTAAGATTGCCAAGTGATGGAAAAGTTAATCAAAACTAAACTTCTCTCCCTCTTTTTGCTTTCCTGGCTCCAATAACAGTAATATTAACTAATATTAACTTGCCATGTGTTAGGCCCTGTTCTAAGTACTTTCCATATATCAACCACTTAATGGTCACGGAGACAGAGACATGCCATGATTATCATCCTCATCTTACAGGGACAGAGAGCTGAAGTGACTTGCTCAAGGCTAACCCCTGCAAGTAGGGGAGCCAGGATTTGAACCGGGCCTGACGCTAAGGACTCTGTCTGCCCCTTCGGTGATCCAGCTTGAGGAGCAATTGTGACTCAGAGAGGTCAGGTAATTGGAGCACAGACACACAGAAGGGGCATGGTGGAGTCAGGATTCAAACTCAAGTCCGTTCAGATGCAAAGATGTGCTCACTGCAGTGGCCACCTTGCCCAGCTCCCTAAGAAGGATGACTTGTCTTTTATTTATTTATTTATTTTTAAATTTTATTTTATTTTGTCAATATACAATGTGGTTGAT
>NW_007727674.1:68713-69436 GCF_000696425.1 Galeopterus variegatus
TGGCTGGCAATCTCTGTCTTTTACTATTTTGAATATATCATCCCATTCCTTTCTGGCTTTTAGGGTTTGTGATGAAAAGTCTGATGTTAGTCTGATTGGGGCCCCCTTGTAGGTGATTTGATGGTTCTCTCTTGCAGCTTTTAAGATTCTCTCTTTGTCTTTGAGTTTTGCCAATTTGACTGTAACATGTCTTGGAGAAGCCCTTTTTGGGTTAAATACAGTTGGGGATATTTGAGCTTCCTGAATCTGAAGATCTGTGTGTTTTCCTATACCTGGGAAGTTTTCTGCTACTATTTTGTTGAATATGCTTTCAATGTATCTCCTTTTTCCTCCCCTTCTGGAATACCCATGACTTGGATATTTGAGTGCTTAAGGTTGTCTGATATCTCTCTTAGACTGTCTTCAATGTTTTTAATTCTTCTTTTTTTTTTTTTTTGTCTGCCTGTGTTATTTCTTTTGTTCCTTTCTTTCTGATTTACTGTTTGTCTTCTGTATTTGTTGGTTCCTTGGGTGTAAATAAACTTTTTTTTCCTCTTCATTGTTGGCATTTATATCTTACTAGTGGGTTTTGATTTTTCTTGAGTTTTTATGGCAGTGGTAGTTACTTTTCAGGTACCAAATGCAATACTCCCTTGAGAATTTCTTGTAAGGGTAGTCATGTGGTAGTGAACTCCTGCAGTTTTTGTTTGAGAAATATACTATTTGCCCTTCATTTCAGAAGGA
>NW_007727674.1:69536-133286 GCF_000696425.1 Galeopterus variegatus
ATCATCCCATTCCTTTCTGGCTTTTAGGGTTTGTGATGAAAAGTCTGATGTTAGTCTGATTGGGGCTCCCTTGTAGGTGATTTGATGGTTTTCTCTTGCAGCTTTTAAGATTCTCTCTTTGTCTTTGAGTTTTGCCAATTTGACTGTAACATGTCTTGGAGAAGACCTTTTTGGGTTAAATACAGTTGGGGATCTTTGAGCTTCCTGAATCTGAAGATCTGTGTGTTTTCCTATACCTGGGAAGTTTTCTGCTACTATTTTGTTGAATATGCTTTCAATGCTATCTCCTTTTTCCTCCCCTTCTGGAATATCCATGACTTGGATATTTGAGTGCTTAAGGTTGTCTGATATCTCTCTTAGACTGTCTTCAATGTTTTTAATTCTTCTTTTTTTTTTTTTTGTCTGACTGTGTTATTTCAAACAGCCCATCTTCAAGGTCAGAAGTTCTGTCTTCTGCTTCTGCAAGCCTGCTGGTTAAACTCTCCTTTGTGTTTTTTATTTCGTTGAATGAATTCTTCAGCTTGGCAAGCTCTGCTACATTCTATTTCAGGGCATTGATTTCCTTGTACATTTCTTCTTTCAGGTCCTGTATACTTTCCTCTTTTCATCGTGTTGTCCAGCTGAGTTTTCTTGTATCTCATTTAGTTTCCTTAGAATTATCACTTGAAATTCCTTGTCAGACATTTCAAGGGCTTCTTGTTCTTTAGGATCTAGATCTTGAGAGGTATTACCCTTTGGTGGTGTACTTTCCTGATTTTTCATATTTCTGGTATCTTTCCTTTGTTTAGTCATTGAGGCAGGGGATTTCACGGTCCACTGGTTCGACACTATTGTCTGGCTAGGATGCTGCTGGGGCTGCCAATGTGGTATGGCTGCCTCAGTGTCTGCTCAGTTGCCCGCTGGCACCTCAGGTGCGTGGTCGCCTCAGTTCTTGGGCCTCTCTGGGGAGGCACCTCTCTGGTCGGCTCACACTCAGCCGGGCTGGGGACAGAGACCAGTGGTGGCAAGGCCTACCTGCTCAGTCGCATGCTGGCACTGCAGGGCATTTGGTTTCCACAGATCTTGTTCTTGGGCCTCTCTGGGGAGGCACCTCTCTGGTCGGCTCACACTCAGCCGGGCTGGGGACGGAGACCAGTGGTGGCAAGGCCTACCTGCTCGGTCGCGTGCTGGCACTGCAGGGCGTTTGGTTTCCACAGATCTCGGGCCTCTCCAGTGGGGCACCTCTCTGATCAGCATGCACTTGGCTGGGCTGGGGATAGAGTTGGGTGGTGGCGAGGCCTACCTGCTTGGTTGCGTGATGGCACTGTGGAGTGCATGGTCTCTGTGGATCTGATGAGTTGTCTTTTAATCACTGAACTATGGAGCCTGCTTGTAGCATTGATGAGTTGTCTTTTACTGAGTGTTTGCTCAGTGCCAGGCACTGGGTTATGTGTTTTCATATATCGTGTCTTCTGGAGAGGTTTTTAAAAGTGTCTGCAAATCCCTCGATCTCCACCTATACAGAGGTGTCCCCTCATCTTGAATCTGGTAGGCTCTGTGATTCATTCAATAGAGTATGGCAGACTTCTAATGCTCTGTTGTAAAGGGTCGTGCGTCTTCCACATGGTTCTCTGGGGAGGCTTGCTCTAGGGGAAGTCAGCCACCAAGTAAAAAATCTGACTACACTGACACTGCAATGCTGGAACAGCCACATGGGGGCACAAGAGCTTCAGCTGATCTCCCAGCAGACATCCAGCATCAACCGCCAGCCCTGTTGGTGAACCAGGTGAAACTTCCAGCCCATTTGAGCCTTCAGGTGTCTGCAGCCCCAGCCAACATCTGACTGCAGCCACATGAGGGACCCCTCAGGAAGAACCACTCAACAGGGCCTGACCCATATTACTGACTGACAAAATTATGAGCAAAATAAAATGGTTCTTTTAAGCCACTACATTTTGGGATAATTTGTTGTGCAGTAATAGTAACCATAACATCCCACTTAAGAAATTTATTTATTTAGCTCCTAGGAAATATTAAAGAGAAATGAAATAGCTCAGAAACATCCGATGGGTTCATATCACAGCAAATGGCTCAGAAACCAAGGTCACAGGCCATCTTAGTCCATTCAAGCTAGTAGAACAAAATATCATAGACTAGATGGCTTATAAACTATAGAAATTTCTTTTTCACAGTTCTGGAGACTGGGAAGTCCAAGATCCAGGTGCTGGCAGATTCAGTGTCTGCTGAGGACCCGCTTCCTGGTTCGCAGAGGGCGCCTTCTTGCTGTGTCCTTACATGGTGGGAGGGCCAAGCCAGCTCTCCGGGGCCTCTTGCACAAGGACACCAATCCCATTAATGAAAGCTCCACCCCAATGACCTAATCACCTCCCAAAGGCCCCACCTCCTAATATTGTCATGTTGCTGATTATATTTCAACATATGAATCTTGAGGGGGGACACAAATATTCAGACCATAGCATGGGCTCCAGTACTGGAGTGCTCGAGTTGGAGTCCCAACCCCACTACTGAACAGCCAAGTGACCCTGAGCAAGTGCCTTTACCTACCTGAGCCTCAGTTTCCCCATCTATAAAACAGGGCCAATGATAGCTCCTCCTATCATGGGGTTGTGAGAAGTTCACCAAACAATGCGCATGAAGCCCTGTGAACACACCTGGCCTATGGAGGTGCTTGCTGGATGTCATCGGGCAGTGGTGGGCACAATTAGGTCCTGGAGGTTCAGCAGAGAAGGTGAGAAGCAGTGAGACCAGGTGAGGAGAACACAGAAGGAGAGAAAGAGAAACTGAGGGAGAGGAGGAGGTAAAGGTCTGGAAAGTTCTGGAGCTAGGGCAGCGGCTGGCAGGCTGAACAGAAGATGGCAGCTTGGCCAGGGGATGACAGGCTTGTAGAGCAGTGATCTCTGGTTGCAGCTCTGCCAATGGTGTCCCTGGGAGATCTGGGCTGGGAAGGGTGTACCCAGAACCAACCTGGGCCAGGAAGGAGCCTGCAGGGTTGCCATAAAAAGCATCTGGGAGGAGGTGGAGGTCAGATTAGCAAAGTTGTGGACATTTCGTTATTAATAACCACCAACACCTCATCCAAATGTTGGATCCATGAAACATCTGATTCTGTGTAGCTTCCTTTTCTTTTTGCTGGGGTGGGTGTGGAGCAGGGGCCCCGTTTATCCCGTTCTCCTGTACCCAAAGTTTAATGGTCACAGGCTGTGGCAGCTGAGTGGGCAAGAGGCTGAGTTCAAATCTCAGCCCCTCCATTTGGGAGGTGTGTGTGGCTTTGGGAAAGTGACTTACACTCTCTGTGCACAGTTTTCTCATTGGAAGAATGGGGCTGATAATATCAGTACTAGTCTCAGAGGGCTGTTGGGGGTGAGTGGTTTTGGCAGGATGATGCTCGTGGGGCCAGGTACATGTTAATACCTCTGTTATAGCACCTGTTAATACAAATCTCTTCTCTCCTTGGGTTTGTCCTTTGTCAAGCAAGGGCTATTGTTCTGGAACAGTTTTATTGAACGCTGAACCCTCCAGTGCTTGGAACAAAGCCCAGCACATAGTAGATGCTCAATAGTTTTCGGATGAATGTCAATCTGAGATGATGCTTCAAAAGCTGAGAGGAGCAAGAAAAATAAAAGAAATGGAAAAAAAAAAAAAGGTAACAGAGAACACCTACATTGCTCTTTATCTGTATTTGAGCTGCACCAAAATCTTGGGCAAGGGTTTCCAGTTTGAACCCATGTCACACACGTGGTCTTCCATCATCCTTGCCCCTCCCATTCCCCATCCCTTTTCCCCCCACAAGCTCTGACCTGTCTAGAAGCCCCAGGCTCTGAGGTATCAGAGGGGTCTTGTCTGTGCCAGCTCACCAGTGCATAGCACAGCACCTGGCACAGCGTGGCTTGATGACTATCTGTGGAAGGAGTTCATGATGAATAAGCTAATTCCGGTGTCTTAGTGCAGAAGTAAGCGATGTGGGCAGGCTCCCTCCTGCTCTTGGGTGCCAGCATCATGCCTGCACACAGTAGGTCCATACTACATGACTGAGAGGGGAGTATGGGGGAGTCCCTCAGCTCTGCTAGCCTTAGTGTCTTCACCGGCCAGCAAGGGACTTGGGTTTCTATGTTTCAATGTGATTTCTTCTGGCTTTAAGTTGATTTATGTATAGGTACACCTGCATTTTTAAGTATGCCACCTGCCTTCAGGCAAATGTAGTAAGAGGAAGGTTTGAACTGCTAACTAGCCAAAGAAAGTGGGGCACTCTCTTTTCCAAGCCTCAGTGACCCAATATGGGAAATGTGATACTTTCCACCTCACTGGGTTCCTTTAAACATATACTGGGATAACGAAGGTAAAAGGCGTAGCCTAGACCCTGTATTAGTGTCCCCTACCGGTGACATCTCCAAGTCTTCGTTTCTTCATCTGTACATTGAGAATTGTGTGTGCATGTGTGTATGTATGCATGTGTGTATCAGGGTGGCAGAGTGAAGTTTCCTACCCACGTGTAGACAGAGCGTGCGAATAAACTGCCCCGCAGTTTACAGAGCCCACGCCCTCGGTGATTTCCTCTGCTACGGTCCTGGGAGGTCGCCTCCCTATTCCCATCTTCCAGTTGAGCTGGAGAGCTGGGATTTGGTAAATTTGCAAACGCCTGGTGGAAAACGCTTGGCACCGCGCCGGGCGCATAGTAAGCGCTCAGTGAAAACGCTACTTTTATGGTCACGCCAAGGAAGCTGAGCGCGTCCTCTTCCCAAGCCTGGCTCCAGTCGCCAGCGGTCCTGGCCACGCTCGCGCAGCCCGGGCGCCCGCGCCTCCTTCTGCCCGAGGAGCCCGCGGGGCGGGGCCTGGGGCGGGCGGGGCGGGGCCGGGCTGCGCGGCCCTATCAGCGCCGTCGGTCACGGGGGGGCATGGCCTCGGGGCTCCGGGCGGCCTATAAGAGGCGGAGGGCTGGCCTCAGGACCCACTCGCATCCCTCGGTGTCTCGAGTGTCGAGTCTGGCGATCGGCCCGCCGTGCCCGCCGTGCCCGCTCTGCCGCCGCCGCTGCTCGACGCAGGAGAAGCTAGCGACGTGGTGACTGGAGCCCTGCAGAGGTAAGTGTAACTTTTTGCAAGCCGCGAGCCGCTCTCCCTAGGCTCCGAGGAGCTTAAGTCACCAGAGCGGATGCCATCTCAGGGCTGACTGCGGGCAGGCACCGTGCGGAGTGCTCCGCCTGCATCTCGGAGCCATGCTTTGCCGCGTGCCCTTTCACAGATGAAGAAACTGAGGCTCAGCGAGGACAACGCACGTGCCCGGGCCTTCACAGCTAGGAAGCGAAGGAGCCGGTCTGAGCGCATCCCGTGCTCCCGGGAGGCTGCAAACCCTTCTGCTTTCCCCGTGCCGTTCGCTGGCATTTGTCGCGCTCCCGTGTTCACAGCGGGTGTCGGTAAACGGAAAGCGGAGCGCGTGGATGAAGCAGGTGTTAGAATGTGCTCCATCCACGTGTGGAGGGCTGGGGTGATTTTGGCAGCATGTGCCTTCTGCGCTGAAGTTTACAGAGCCACGCCCCTTTATGATTTCATTTGCGACAAACCTGCAAGCTAGAATTTTTCTTCCCATATTTCTGATGACACTGGAGGTCAGAGAGGTGAAGTGAGTTGTTCAGACATGGGGCCATGTCAAAGTTCTTGCAGTTTGGGGGAACACATGCAGAATTCCTCCTATAGGAAGAATTGTGCTGAGAGCTGAAGGCTTGCTCTGGGGTCCTGGGGAGATTGGCTGCCCCAGATAGAGAGAGCCAGGGCTAGCCCCCTGTGGTGCAGACACAGAGCCTCCCTTGCCAAGGGCTGGGCTGGTGGACAAGCCAGGAAGGGTTTAGCTGATGCCTGCTCATTGCAGTCTGACTTGAATTGGGTGTTTTCCAGCCTAAAGGTGAGTTGCTGCTCTAGTTCAGAGAAGCATCTGGGAACCTGTGCAAATGCCCAGCCCATCTTGCAACCAGGAGTGGGTTTGTGAGTTTACACCTTGAGCCTTTGAATCCTTTTCCCTGGTAGAATGGGGGTGAGCCTGGCTTCCCCAGGTGAGCCTGCCTTCCCGTCTAGAATCAAATCTGACAGCTGAGAGACCGGAGTCTTGCAGAACAAGACCAGGGGCATTCCTCCCAACCCCCCAAATAGACTGATAGGGGACCTCCCAGGGCTCTTTGTGTATGTGCCCCTGATGTTTGCTTCTGCCCCTGATCTGGCTTTTCCACACAGGAGAAGGAGCAGGAGGCATGGGGCTGTACTGCTGCTGAGTCAGGTACTTTACTTGTGTTATCATCCCTGCAACACATCTGGCCAGTAGTTCTCTTGATCCCTATTTCACAGCTGAGGAAACTGAGGCTCAGTGAGTGAAGTGTTTGCCCATGGTCCCCCAGCTGGTATGCAGTGCTGTCACCCCCAGGTTGGTCTGGCTGGGTCTTGCTTCCTTTAGACACTTCTCCACCCACTGCTAACTTCATCTCTGAACCTGACCTTCACACAGGCATTGTTTTGTCTGAGAGGGGCTCCAGGTAAAACAGCTGGATGGTGTATCCAGGGAGAAGAAATGAAGAGAGTCCATTGAGATAAAGAGTAGGAATAGTAATAACCCCATTTATAATAATACTAGCAACTGACATTTATCCAGCATTGACTACAGGCCAGACATGCCCAGGGTTTTCATGAATGATCTCACTGACTACTCTGTGAGGTGGGCACTTTTCACAAGGAGTAAGGTGAGGTTCAGAATGATTAAGACATGCGCCCAGCATGACACAGCCAGGGCAGGGTAGAGCTGCCATCCTGGCTGGGCCCCACCCTAGATTCTGGGGGAAGGTGCTGGTCCAATGACTAGCCACACAACTGTCACAGCAGAGCCTACTACTGGTCAAGGCTTTTCATGCCATGTGGGTGCTTTTAACGTTGCCAGGGATCTGGGTTCCCATCCCTGGTTAGCGGTGGAGCTGGAAGGGGATGCACTGACACAGGGGCTTGGGCTCAACTCTGCTGACAGGTACCAGTATCAATGCACTGAGAGTCCTGCCCCAGGACCCAGATCAGTGCTGCCTCAGGACTGGGGAGGAGAGCTGGCTGGACAGGGGGGCCTGGATCAGGGGAGGAAGAATGTGAGGCCTCTTAAAGCCCCCACACTTCATTCCTCAAAGACCCCAAGTTGACTATCTGGCCTTTTGTGGGCTGTGTTTGAAAATTTATAGAGGCAGGACTCCCAGTGCTGACCTCTTTGGCCTGTGGGGACTGGAACATTTCTTTTCTCTGTCACCAGGGTAATTTGCTATGTATGGGAGGTGCCTCCATGTCTGCCTGCTCCTGACTCAAGAGGCTTTTTTTTTGTTTTTTGTTTTTGCGAACTCACTGGTTTTTGATCAGTCCCAGATGTGCAAACCCAGCATCACTCAAAGGGGCTGATGGCTTGTCAAGAAAGGAAACTAAACAAGGGTGTGATTTTATTTCACTTCATCTCCAGTTCATTGAGCTGAACAGATGCTCAGACCTTCATGGGATGGGGACCCAGAGCAACCTTGTAAATTCCTAAATGGAGCATGTTTTGTTCTGGAACAGGCAGGGTCAGGCAGATCCGGGTGATGACTGGTAAGACTGGCCATGTTCTTTTTCTTTTTTCCCGGAAACAAATTTTTATTGTGGTAAAATACACATAAACATAAAAGTTACCACTTAAACCATTTAAAAGTATTCAATTCAGTGGCATTTAGTACACTGACAATGTTGTGCAACCATCAGCACTATCTAATTCCAGAACATTTTCATCATCCCGTAAGGAAACCCCATACCCAGTAGCAGTCACTACACATTCCCTCCTTCTCCCAACCCCTGGCAGCCACCAATCTACTTTCTGTCTCTATGGATTTTCTTATTCTGGACATTTCATATAAATAGACTAATATATCTGGGGCTGGCCCAGTGGCGCACTGCTGTAGTGCGCCGCTTGGGAAGCGCAGCGGCGCTCCCGCTGAGGGTTCAGATCCCACATACAGACCGGTTCCCGCTCACTGGCTGAGCGAGGCGTGGGAGCAACACCGAGGGTTGCGATCCCGTTGCCGGTCCCGGTCCGGTACGGGCACGACACTGAGGGTTGCGGTCCGTTGCCGGACATGAAAAAAAAAAAATGGACTAATATAATATGCGGCCCTTTGTGTTTGGGTTCTTTCACTTAGCGTAATGTTTTCAAGGTTCATTGTGCTGTACCATGTATCAGAACTTCATTCCTTTTTATGGCTGAGTAATATTTCATTATATGGATAGACCACATTTTGTTTATCCATTCTTCCTTGATGGAAGTTTGAGCTGTTTCCACCATTGGCTATTATGAATAGTTCTGATATGAACATTTGTGTATAAGGTTTTGTGTGGATGTACATTTTCATTTCTTTGGGTACATACCTAGGAGTGGAATTGCTGGGTCATATGGTCACATTATGTTTATCTTATTGAGGACCATGTGTCCTCTTCTTCTGACTTCCTTCTTGAAGAAGCATCAGCTCAGTACATCTCATTCCAGAATATGCTGAGGTCTTTCCCCATGGGTACAGGGAAATCCTGGCATTGGGATGTTTTATGGACAGTGTTGACATTCCACCCAGAGTCACAGCAGCAACTGCCAAAGAATCCTGTCTGAGACGCTGCTTTGTACCCGAGGCTGTGCAATTGTGGGTACTCTTGGACAGACACACACCCCCCTTCAAGGCTGTGAGGACATCATGGTCCAGCCCGAGGGAGATTTATCTTCTTTGATTGTCTCAAGTGCTAGGTCAGCTTAGACAAAAACCAGAGTCAGAGCAAAAAAAGTTCTAATAAAGATTATGCAACTTCTGGACCATCATTAAAAAATATTATTAATTATGAAATCCCACATTTTCAATCCCAATTTTGGAACACGTCCCATTTTGAGTGCAGAATGGCAAGGCAAGGTCCCACAGGTGGAGGCACCATGTATACCTGGAGGAAGGAAGGGGCGGGGGCCCTTGCAGACAAGCAGGAAATTCCACGCAGCTCAAGTGTAAGGTTAGGCTCTGCAAGGGTCTGTCCTGCAGGTGTGCCGAGCTGTACCTCTAGGCAGGCACCACTGAGGGGGGCACTTCACTTAGGAGAGTAGCTCGCTGGCATTTGCATTTGAAAACAGCTTACTCTAGAATGAGCTGTGTCTCCCAAAGTGTGGGGAGCCCATCGCTGGTGGTCCCCAAGATGGCTGTGTGTGTGCATAGAGCCAGGAGCAAATCCCCCCAGACCAAGAACTGTTCTTTGAATTCTATGTCAGTTCTTCTGCTTATGGTGAGGTGCAAGTCTCAGGTGGTGCCATCTGTCCCTAACATGTCCCCCACACCCTGATCTCCCTTTACAACGAAAAGTGAGCATCCCGACAACAAAGCCTTTGGCCGGCATTTGCGCCCAGCTGGGAGGGAATAACTTTGTTCTGTTTTCATCGTGTTTCATTTTATTCCCTGCTCCCCTCCATGGCAGAAGCGATCAGGTGTCTACGAATGGTGGCAATAAAAAATTATCTTTTTAAAGTAAATTTCTTGGAACCCAACTTAAATAAAAATATGAAATATGTACTGGTACAGGTAGATGGCAGGAAGGTGGGCAAAACTTGGGAAGGGGGGATGTAAAGGGCTGGGGTTTGGGAAACGCTGGATCAAGGTGAGGGAAGGGGAAGATTTGAGAGATGGTTACCACCACCTAGAGCGCCTTTTCTCCAAGTGGGTTTCTTGGAGCAGCGGCAGCAGCCTGGGAATGGGGGTGGGGCCTGCAATCTGTTTCTTAATAAGGCATCCAGCACTTTCTGATGCAGGCTCAAGTGTGAGACTCACTGCCCTAGAAAGCTGACAAAGGCTTACCCTGGGGCCCTGGCATGAAGACAGGGTATAGAGGGGCTGGCTAGAGAGGGCAGGTGTGAAGCCGCATGGAAGGTCCTATCTACAGGGCTGGTGTGACCAGAAAGAAGTCGCATCGCAAGAATGAGGGAAGTGGCTTGGGAGCTAAAAAACCACTCCCTCGAATCAGTGAGGCTCCCTAAGAACAAGTTGGCGTTTTTATAAGCTGTTGGCACTCTGTGCTAAGGGCTGTGATTCCTGGTGCTCTGGGGCCTGAGCAAGTGTCCTGAGGATTCCAGCATCTTCCTTTACAGCATTTAGTGCCCCTGTGTGCTCAGGAGCCTGCATCTGTTTATAACCCCTAAAAGCCACCCCTGAAAGAATGCACGGTTTCCTCAACAGCACTTAACATGTGTGCACGTGCATGTACGTCATCTGCTGCCATCCCTCTCTGCCACCCAGGCCAGCTCCAACACAGCCCGTCTGTTCTCATTGGGAGGGAAGCACCCACTGCTGAAAACGTTGTTTATTCCTGGGCACCTTCAAGGCCTGGGCTGCCCTGGGACTGAGGAGATATTTTCAGCAGGGCTTTGGCGTCACTGGACAAAGTGCTCTCTCAGACGTGGGATGAACTGGGCCCTGTCTGGGAGAGCTGGTGCATTGGTCCAAGGGGGAGGTCCAGCCGCCAGCAGGGCTGTATCTGGGCTCCGACGTAGACGTTCGCTTTGAAGGGCTGTCTGGACCAGACCCAGCCCTGTCTCAGCTCAGAGCCTCTCGAGGGACAGCCTATGGGGATTTTCTCCTGCATAACGGTGGAGTACTCCTTGCGGCCACTCATGCACCTCCTATCCCATCCTTCAAACCGACGTCAGAGCGATTCTTTTCCTGCTTTTTGTTGAAGATGAACACAGTAGAGAAGAGCGCATAATTGTTCGTGTCCTGGTGGATGAACTTTCATGTGGTGCAGCAGCCCCAGGCCAAGTTGCAGAGCCTGGGCAGCCCCCAGAAGTCCCTTGGGGCCCTCCCATTGCCCCGCACCCCCCAAGGGTAACCATTTCCGGACTTCTAATGGCACAGGCTGCTTTTGTCTGGTTTTGAACTTTACGTAAATGGAAACATGCGTCTTTAATCATAGGAGTCTGGCTTCTTTTGTTCAACGTGATGTGTGTGAGGTTTGTCTGCACTGCTGCATGCCAACAGGCTTTCGAAACATAAATCAGATCCTATCACCATCTGGCTTAATTCCCCCTGAGGGTTTTTTGTGTGTGTGCATTTGGGGCAAAATCAGAACTCCTCACTATGGCCTTCAAGGCCCCTTGCCACCTGTCCTGGGATACCTCTGTGGCTCATTTCTCCCAGGCCGCACTGGCTTTGTGCCTGTCCCTAGTCATACCGCCCTCTGGGCCTTTGTCCTCACAGTTCCTGCCATCTGGAATTCCCTTTCCTATCTTTGTCCACTGGACTAGAGTGTTCTCTGCCCCCTCCTCTGCCCCCACTAACCATCTCTTAGCCAGGGCTGTTTTCCTCGCACCACTCTGGCTCTGAAACCTTCTATGTTTACCTATTCGCTGCCATGTTTACTGTCTGTCTCCTCCCATTCCCGAGGGCAGACTGTCTTGTCTGCTCCCAGCTCCCAGGGACTCTGCAGGGTTTGCTATGGGGTTTTTCATCTGTAAAGCAGTGTGGAGATTCTGCAGCCTGGTGCCCCGAGTTCTTCGCTCATTCTGGCTGATGCCACCCAATACCAGTGGGCCATGCACTGCAGGCAGGGAGGCTGGTCCTGGCAGGCAGCCCTGTGGCCTGGAGCAGAGATGATCAGGGACCCTGGACTTACCCAGGGAAAGAAGGGAAAGAAACATCATTAAACATCCTTAAGTTCCTGGGATTCTGCTGCTGGGCCTTTTATAAACACTAATTTGTGTGGTCTTTGCACCCTCCTTCCCCCAGCCCTGGGAGAAACTCAGCCTCGTTGCTTAGGTGACAGACTGTCGGCTTGCAGAGGTTGAGGGCAGTAGTCTGCTCTCGTGGTAAGGTGGGATTCGAACCCAGGTCTGACCCAGTGTTGGCGCTTCTCCACACTGCCTCTGGCAGTCAGTAATTGAGGTCTCCTGTCATTTATCTAAAGCTTTACTGGGAACGTTGTTTCCTGGGAAACATCCACACATCTGCAAGAAGGGAGAGGGGGGCCCCAGGAGTTATGTACTGGATGTTTTAAGAATATACTAATTTATTATCCAGTCACATTAAAATGGCTTTTGTTTTATATTATTTTGGCTTGCATCGAACGCACCTAGTTTTCAGTTCTTTTTTTGCACAAAGTAGATAAAATAAGTGTTTGTTGAATGGTTGTTCTTCTCTTTTTGTACAGAATTTTGTACAGCCCGAATTTTAAATACTATATATTCTCAGCATAGTATTTAAAAAATCAAATGGGTTTTGTATATTGTATTTGTTTTTTTGGGGGGGGGTTTGTCTTCTTTTTTTTTACTGACCGGTAACAGGATTGCAACCCTCAGTGTCGCGCCCGTACCGGGGACCGGCAACGGGATCGCAACCCTCGGTGTTGCGCCCGCACCGCGCTCAGCCAGTGAGCAGGAACTGGTCTCCACATGAGATCCGAACCCTCGGCGGGAGCACTGCCACACTCCCAAGTGGTGCACTCTCCAGCACGCCACCGGGCCGGCCCTGTTTGATTAAGCATCCAGGCATATTGTCCCATAAATCCCACAAGGGTATATCTTTTGCAGGGGACAGAAGGAAAAAAGGTACGGGTGGGGGGCCCTGGTGTTGCTGTTGAGCCAGTGGGACTGTTGGCCATCCTTGGCTGTGGGGAGACCAGCCTGGGCAGAGTGGCAGGCAGCAAGGAGCCGGCCTGTTTCCTCCCCTGGGTCTGGCCCTAATCCTGTTGAGAACAGTTTCAGGAAAACCCACAGGATCCAGCAGAGGACGGGATGCCTCCCCACCCCCCTACTCTGGTACTTACCCAGGCAGTCTTAACGGGACTGAGATCTGCCTGAGACATGCTGTGTGTGTTGGGGGAGGGGAGGCATCCCTCCTTTCAGCCACCACTTCATTCCTGGAATTTCTGGGTGGTTTGTGGGTATGACTCTGATCTGGCCTTGGCCTCTTGCTCAAATTTTGAGTTCTCCCTTGTTAATTCTGAGGAAGAACAGAGGCTGGGGAACCCCCCAGCCTTTTGGGATTCCTGGTGTCATGTGGGCAGCGTGCCTTGGCTGAATGACGTGGGGCAGTAGGTCAGAACTGCCCTGACGTTTTGGAGAGTCGCTGCATTTAGAGCCAGGATCAGTAAGTGATTGGTGCATGATGAATAGATCGACCTTGTCTCAGGCCTTCCCATGACCCTGAGCAAGCTGTTTGTCTGTTTTGAGCCTCAGTTTTCTTATCTGTGCAAAGGCTAATAATTGTCATGACCCAGCACCGAGCCTGCTGCCTCATCTGCCCGTCTAGCACTGGCTGCATTATTGTGATAATGTTTGTTGGGGGCGTGAAGTTGGACAGGACACAGTGCCAGCCTGTGGCGTGCGAGACCTGGCTTGTACCAGCACGTGAGAGCTGATAGTTAAGTTTTCGGACAGGTTGTGAGCCAGTTAAATATAACAATCATTAAATGTTAAATTATATAAACTTACAATTCAGTAAGTTATGTTGAAAATAGGGTAATAAATACTCAAAACTTATCACTTTCTCATTTTTTATTACATTTTGTTATTATCTCTGCTCTTGAGGTTGTGATATCTACAGCATCTGTACAATGGAAAGACTACATAACGGTGTGCTGTTGTGGATAACTTTTTGGAAACTCCACGTCCAGTGACTTCATGTTGGTTGCTTGAAATTGGCCATGGTGGGAGTATTTACACCAAGGGAATTGGCAAGTGCTACAAATCAAGGGTTGTTTGGTTTGGTTTGGTTTTGAAAGTTGATTGTCAAACATTTGCCAGCACACCACTGGTTCCAACCCTTAAGAAGTTGGTAGTGTAGCTGCAGAGGCAAGCATTCTAAGCAGACACAACCCAGGGTGGTGGGTTCTAGGGCTGAAGGAGACCCATGGGCCTGTTAGCTCCCCTCAAATTGAGCCATGGAAGGGGACAGAGCCATGTGACAGAGTGGGTAATTGTCATCAGCATGAACTGCCCAGTGCATGTGCACATATGGTTCCTGGCCAGGTGTTGACGTTAACCCTCCAGACCTGGTTCACCATATCTTGGAACCTCCTTCTTCAGAAAATTGGAAAAAAATGACCAGTGTCCAAGGTCATATACTGAGCTAGAGTACGTTTCAAATTTAGTGGAGGGTTTTATTCTCCTATGCATTGGATGTTTCACAGGATTTTTACAAGTTGGATTTTGTTAAGGCCAAGGTGGTGCTTTGAAATACTATGCAGAGAGAATCACGTCTCCGCTGCCTTCCATGTCATTAGTCTCAGCCTCTGCAGCTCCTCCACACAGTGCACTTGTGCAGCGTTGTAACAGCTAGCAGTTACTGAGGGCTGACGTCCATCGTCTCAGTCATTCCTCACAGCTGCAGGGTCTGTAACTCCCCTCAGCCTTATAGATGCAAAACTGGGGCCCAGAGAAGCTAACTGCTGTGTCTGAGGCCATGCAGCACTGAGAGGCAGTGTCAGGAAATGAACCCAGGTGTCTCTTCCCTGACAGCCCTGCTGCAGTCAATAAAGAAGAAGCCAAAATCACACGTAGTCCTAATATGGCTCTTCTGATGTACTTGGGAGGAGGAGAGCCACACATTCATTCCAGAAATATTTATTGACACCAACTTATCAGACATTGGTGATTCTGCGGTGAACAAGAGCGACAGACTTGCGAGCGTGGTTAAGCCCGAGGAGGCTTCCAGGATGCGGTGACCTTTGGGTTGAGTCTTTCTTGATGGGCAGGAATGAATCTGCCCAGCCTGGGCCAGGAGCAGGGCACGTCGGGGCCATGGGATGAGCTGTGGGAACAGCATGTGCAAAAGCAGAGCGTTTGGCGCGACCTCGGTGCTGCGGCTGACGGGCTCAGTCCTGAGATTCATCTTTCTGGCAGCCTTTCCTAAACACAGGCAAACGCAGCCCGGGTGAGGTGACGCAATGCTCTTAAACCGTGTTCCCTTTCTCTCGCTAGCTCCTGGGTGTTGACTCTGAGGGGGGCGTCGCCCAGGAGGAAACCATCAAGGAGACCCCTTGCTAGATTTGGAGCACAATGATTTGCTACTAAGTGTCACAAAACCCTTGGCCAGGGTGGAGGGGGGCGGTTGGAGGACCACATTGGAGCAGAGGCATGCTGAAATTTCCCTGGGCTTTTGGAAAGCTTGATTTCCAGTCTTGGTCTCACCTTAAACTAGTCACACAACCTCACAAATACCAGTTAATGTCCCTTGGGCTTGAAAGCTCTGTTAGTTCCTGTCCCAGCCTCTGCCGTGTCATCTTGGGTGTGTTCTCATGAGATCTTGGAGCTGTGATCGTACTTGTGGTCTCACGGGCTCAGTTTTGTAACTCCGGCAAAGGAGAACGACATCTTCCAGAGATCTTGTCTGCTGTGCTGCACCGCAGTCCCTGGCGGATATTTTAAGTTGTTGGCAAGAGGCTGGGGTGACAGAGAGTCAAGGAAGTCTTCTCTAGAAATGACGCTTGCCTTCAGCAGCGCCTGGGACAGCCAGGGAGCAAAAGTGCAGAGCTGGAGTGTGGGCCTTGCCCCCAGGTACTGAGGCGAGCTCAGCTTGACGCATGACGTGGGAGCCCCTCCAGGATGCTGGGAAGGCAGTGGGGCCTGGGCATCTGGAAGGCACTCTGCACAGAGCATCCATCATGCCAGGGCCAGGGGTCAGCTTGTCACATTTGAGTCAAGGGCACAGCAAATGGACATTGGATGGGTGCCAAGGGCCAATGAGAGGTGCACTTTGGTGAAATGTCACTGTGCTGTGAAGGTTTCTTTCCTCTCCCCTGGGGGTGTTGTACTGGTGTGTTCCCATGGACAGAGTCATCATTTGGCCCCAGAGACCAGTATCCCTGCCCCACTGAGCCCAGCAGCCCTCCCAAGAGGCGGAGAAGAGTGGTTGTGTTTGTGGGAGTCCCTCTCCCTGCATGGGGGTGGGGGAGGGTCTTGGACTTTCAGACCCACAGGAAAGCCCGTCCTGGGGGAGGCAGGGCAGCAGGAACAAAAGGCCAGGTGTGGACTTTGAGGTCGGGCAGAGCCCCCAGCCCCAGGCTTCCTGCCTGTCAGTCGTGCAACCTTGGACTGGTCCCACGGACCTCGGTCTACTCATCTGCAGAATGGGAGTGATAGAACCCAAGCCTCTGGGTCACTGGAGGCGAAATGAGACAGAGGAGATGGAACGCTCACACAGCGACTGGCATGGGGTGGTCTTCCTCGGTACAGCCCCCTTGTCCCTGAGGTTCCCTGGTGCGAGCACATTCCTGTCGTTGGAAAGCCCTGCACAGGCAGCCCTGCACAGGATGTAGCCTCATTTGGGGAAAGTTTGAGTTTTTCACTTGTGAGTGAAAAAGGGTCAGAAGCACTTCAGCCCCAGGTCTGCCTGAGCCACTGCGGCAGCGGAGGCCGAAGGGTCACCCCGGCTGAGGGTGCTGGGCATCGTCCCTAGGCACCGGGCCTCAGCTGGCTCACTGTGGCTTTGACAGACAGCTCCCGCCAGCTTCCAGCAGGGACCCCAGCCTCCGCCTCCTAAGCTGCCTCTTCTTCCCACTTGTTGCCTTCCACATGGCAGCCCAGGGGTATCTGGAAACAGTTGTGTTCACACGTTTGTTATCTAACGTGTGTACTAGTCTGACAGGGCTGCTGTAACACGGTACCGCAGACACAACAGAAATCTGTTTCCTCCCAGGATCCCGAGGTCAAGATGTGGCAGGCTGGTTCCTCCCGAGGCCTCTCTCCTTGGCTGGCAGACGGCGTCTTCTCCCTGTGTCCTCACACCGTCATCCCTCTGTGCGTGTCTGTGTCCTCATCCCCTTCACTTATGATGACAGCAGTCTTATGGATTGAGGCCCGCCCCTATGACCTTATTTACCTAAATCATCCTTTAAAGGCCCTATCCAAAAACAGTCATTGGGGGCTAGGGCTTCACCATGTGACCCAATTTGGGGAAACACAATTCAGCCCCTAACTATGTGCTTGTTTCCTGTGTGCCAAGCACTGCCCTGGGCTCTGGGGACATAGACCTGAAAGAGACACTGGCCCTGTTATCATGACTTTTCTGCTTAGAATCTTCAATGTTCTCCTGCAGCCCACACAAGCAGGAGCCATCCAGATCTGGACCTTTTCCGCTCCCCAGCATGGGAACCCCCAGCCCAAACCACTTCAGACCCAATAGTTTGGCAATGCCACCCAGCACACCACTGTCAGCAGCTTGACCGAGGGCAGGTCTGCATGCCCCAGGCCAGTGACTGGCAAGAGGCATGGGGAGGCAGTGGAAAAATCACCCTCCTCTCCCACTTCTGTTCCCTTACAGTGTGGAGCTTCCACTAAACTCCGTGCTTCTCCCAACTCTTGAGCTCCACCCATCACTTTGCAAATTCCCTTTGGGATCCTCGAGAGAAAGACCAGCCTGTAAGCCAGGGAAGTCCCTTTAACAGTCAACACAAAGGCGGCTCATCCAGTCTCTTGGAATAAGGAAGCACATGTTCAGAACTTGTCGGAAGGGGGCGTTTGCTTCACTGTGTTTTCATGTGTTGGCACTTTGTTTGGGTGTGTTAAATAACACTTTCAAACAAAAGAAAATAGACAAGCACAAAGCCTAGCAGGGCCTACCACCTCGGCCTTGCCCCTGACGACGCCTTCTCATGGTCCCCATTCCGCATTTCTGCCAAGGTGCCTGTTCACCTGCATGAACAGATGTTGACATTTTGCCATGTTTGCTTGAGATTTTAGAAATAGAAATAATATATACAAAAGATGAAGAAGAAGCCATTCACATTTCCTTTCCATTTCTATTCCCCTACCCCGGAGTCAATGCCCACCATGAACTTGGTCTGAATTTAGTACTGGTTTTATTACACACACACACACACACACACACCCATATGCACATATGTACATACACATACATATATGTACACACACACCATGTACACATATGTATACATATATCCATAAATTACACAAAATATGGTTTAGATGCTTAAATTTACATAAATAGTATCGTTAACATCATTAGGATAATATCCTACTAACTTTTTAAAACTCACCATTGTTATTTGAGATTTATTTATGCTGACATGCACACAGCCCTAGTCCTTTCCTTTTACCCGCTGTGTAATATTCCACCATGTGACCCCTGTCCCCCACACTGCCACACACAATTTACTCACCAATCTCTCTATGTATAGCCCTTTGAGTTGTGCCCATTGGTGATTGAAAGCAGGCCCAGGTTTTAGTCTAGTTGGGTCACAGGATAGTCACATAAGCAGTTTATGCTTCATGCCCTTGAGGGTCCCCCGCCCCTCTTGCCACACAAGTGTAGAGTACAACAAATCAGGTGCTATGGTGACGCCAGGGGACACCCAGTGATGTCCGTTCCCACTCTCTTGAATCTGAACCTGACGTCACAGCTTTCTGAGAGTCTCTTTGAGCCTGGCCTTCTGCACTGGACATGTTCATATATGGTGGTGTGACTAACCTGAGGGAGAAGCCAGGATCTCTGAGAGAGTCCACATTCGTGGGTGGTTCCCAGCAGGGCAAGTGAGTACGCGGAAGCCCTCCCAGCCATTCCTGGGCTCTGCCCCAGAGAGGAGGCCTTCGAGGAGGCCAGCACATCCAGCCCGCTGCAGAGAAAGCCGAGCCTCTCCTCTTTGCATGGGGGCTATTTTTATCCAAGGCACAGGCTCTGTCAGGACCTTGGAGAGTTTCCAGGGGGTTAGAGATGGGAACGGCCGCATTCCCATAGCTCTTTGGCTAACTCTCTGCCGCCTGGTGCCAGCGTTTCTGCTTTCTGGGATGCCCATCTTGGACCTATCCCATCCCTGCCTCCATCCATGTGTTGCCCCTGGAAGAAGACGCCCTTCTTTGGCTGCCAGTTTGCAGTCCCAGCTATCTCGAGAGGTGAAAACCCGGCCATTGCCATGTGGGCAAAGAACAGGGAAGGCTTTTTGAAGGACTGAACCCTGTGTTGAGGCATGGCTACCACCCTCCCCATCCAGGCAGAATCCTGGAGCCCCATGCTCTGGCCCCCAAAACCCCTGCACTGTCTTTACTCAGCCTTGTCCCACTGGGTGGAGACCACGGTTTCCTCCTTGAGGCCAGGGACTGCGTCATCTTCATCTTCGTGTCCCTAGTCTCCACCCCAGGGTCCAGCACAAAATAGGTGCTCAATAAAGGCAGTTGTACAAATGACCACTCTTCCCTGGGGGTAAAGCAGAGGCTGGGGCATAAATGGACACGCCCATCCAGGCCCTCCCTTGTCTTCTTGGATGAATCATATGTATTTTTTAGACAACAAGCCAGGAGCAGGACATCTATGGTTTGTGGCCCTTCAGTGGAGGTGAGACAGTTGGCCCCCAGGGACATAGGAGCCAAGGTAGCTTGCTGGAAATGTCTGGGTCTTCAGAACTATCAGCTTGGGCATCAGCATCTCCACTTACTAGGAGGGTGGACTTGGGCTCATCTCGCCCCCACCCTATACCTTGTCTTCCTCATCTGTAAATGGGAACGGTCACAGACTGACCTCCTGGGCTGTCACAATGATCAGAAATGATGTACATAAAGTGACCGGCCCGTGCAGGTGCTTACGAAGGGTTTTCTGAAGGAACAAGAGGCACAGCAGAAATCTGCCTAGTAAAATCCTGACCTCAGCATTTTAAAGTTTGTAAGTTTGTGAGACTGGGCTAATAACAGGTAGGGAGCATAGTAGTCAGTTTTCTGTTGCTTATAATAGAAGACCTGAAACTGGGTGACTTATAAATAAATGAATTTTTTTTTTACAGTTTTGGAGTCTGGGGATGTGTCTGGTGAGGGCCTTTTTCTTGGGGACTCTCTGCAGAGTCCCGAGGTGATGCAGGACATCCCTTGGCTGGCGGGGTGGGGAGCAGGAGCACGTTAACGCATTCACTTGCTCTCCTTACAAAGCCACCAGTGAACACCCACGATGACCCATTTATCCATGCCGGAGTCCAGCTCCAGCTGGTTCTTGGAGCCCGAGAAGGATGTGTGGAGTCAGCGAAAAGAAAAAAAAAAAAGACAACGACGGACCAATGATGTCAAGTGCATCAGTGGACGACGGACAAAAGTCGTTCTCCTTTATTTACACCACGTCTATCCTCTAATTACAGAAAGCAAACATTTTTCATCAAGTTAATATTAAACTATGAGCACAAAATCGATCAATACAATATTTAAATCATCCTTTTTTGATTATACTGCATCATAACTTTTTAAAGAACTACATGTCATTATTTACAGATCATAATCTTTTAAAAAAGTACATATCACTCTTTAAAGTGAAACAAACTTGACCAGCAGGCAAGAGTTTCAAACCGAGGTCTGTGGCCAGTGGCCAGAGACCTCACGGTTGGCAGCACATGCAGTTTTTAAGTAAAACGTTTAACCCTTACAACATATGATTTACATATCCATCAGCTATTTTGATTTTAATTTTTTATCTTAATCAACTAAAAGTAACAATTATTTAAAAAGCACATCTTTTTCTTTTTTTTTGTCTTTTTTGTGACCGGTAAGGGGATCGCAACCTTTGGTGCGGTGTCACCCGCACCACGCTCAGCCAGTGAGCGCACCGGCCATCCCTATATAGGATCCGAACCCGCGGCGGGAGCGACGCTGCGCTCCCAGCACCGCACTCTCCCGGGTGCGCCATGGGGTTGGCCCAAAGCACATCTTTTTCTAATATGATTTAACTATTTGTGTAAAATGATTCTTTGTTTTAACGTTTTTGAACAACTTAGGGGCCCAAACCTAACTAATTTTTCCATAAACAAAAACTTTAAATATTTTACTCATATTTAATCTTACCATACTATATATTTATCCTCTCTATATGGCCCTGTATTTAAAAAAAAAAGGTCTATCAGCTCCTACATGTAGCATGCCATATCTTCCTCCAGGAGCCCACCAGACTTTTAATATTTAACCAACATAATTGTCGTCTCTGACAGTGAAAACCAAACCCCTGCGTGGTAGAATAATGACCCGGGCGACTTGTGCCTCGGGTAAATTTACAGGAAAACTTACTGTTATTTTACTCTGCTCCACCGCCCCATCCGTCCGTCTGTACAGGAAGCCTCTTGGCTTCTTTGTACCTTCTTTTTGGAACAATGGTTAGAACAAACCATGGACCCAGGTATACTTTTCAACATTTTTACCTGGGTTTCATTAATCAAATCAAACTTGTTTTTATTAACTGAGAGGTTTCCCAAGAGGCCGGTTTCTTTAACCAAGAAAAATGTAATTTCATTTGTATCATTATTAAAAGGTACAACTGCCGCCTCACACCAGATGCATAAGAGCATAAACGTTCCCATAAAACATCCAATTATTTCCGGGGGGTTGACAAGTACATGCAATCCAGAGAATACCAGAATAGGGATTTTCGGGAGAACTTCTGCAGGGCCCTTTACCACGCACACGGAGATTGTACGCAGCTCTGCTGAACGGAGAACCGTCCTCCTTACATTCCCACGCCGGAGTCCACGGACACATGCATGGCTTCCCACATATCCACTAACTCATTTACCCATGAATAGGTTAATCCACTCATGAGGGCAGAGCCTTCACAATCCAATCACCTCCCAAAGGCCCTGCCTTTCAGCATTTGCACACTAGGGATCGTGCTCCCTCATGAGCTTTGGAGGGGACAATCACTCAGACCATAACAGGGGGTTTCTTTATTGCAGACACGCTCAGTGTCTTTAATAAAGCCGTGGGCACCATGGATCTCTGAGAGGGATGAATCCCACCTAATGTGACCTGAGGACCATGTCCCACAGCACCCCAGCCCCAGTATGCATCAGGGTTAGGGCTCCAGGAACATGCTCGGGATGTGAAGCTCCAAGACAGGGCCATGAAGGTCCAGGAGTCCTGGGCCACCTCTTTCTTCTGTCCCCTCAGCCCTGCTGTTGGTTTTATCAGTCAAAGGAGATCTGGCTAAATTCTGGGAAATTAACCTGTCTGGACATGGTCACCAACAGGTAACCATCCTGATGTGGTCATTGGGTACTAATCACCCATATGAACCTCTAACTTAGAGCAAAGATCAGCAATGCAGTGTCTGCAGTAGACTCCGAATCAGCCAGAAGCAAGCTGTCTCATGGTTTTTGCTTAGTGGGGTCAGGGCTAAGAATGGAGTTTAGAGTCCCCCTTAGAGACCATTTCCTCTGTCCACTGTCACTTTCTCCGAGGATCAAATCAGCAGGTGAGCATTGCTCTGTGGAGCATGGGGCTGAGTCCTTGGCTGGGCTCTAGATGACTATGTCATAGTGTGTCACAGATACATGAGTGGAGCCCAGTGGGAGGGCAGTGATCAGAGGAACCTGTGCAGTGATGGGTCTGGCATGGCCTGTAGACCACTTTTGGTAAACTGAGTCTCCCTTCACAGGGACTAGGAAGTTTGCGACTAACACTGGTTAATGGTGTATCCTTTGGTGATGTGAAATGACTCTATCAATCCCTTCTGGGGACGGGAGACAGAACTTAACTCATGCATGTGTAGAAATGCTGACTTGAAATGAGAAAATACAGTGGCAAGAGAATACTTGAGGCCGGGAGAAACTGTCCCAGATCCTATTTGGTATGCAGAGAGCTCGCTTGCTGGAAACCCCTGGGTTGAACTCCAGCTCCACCACTTCCTGTCTGTGGGACCTTGGTTATTTAGCTTCTACAAGCCTCAGTTTCCACATCTACAAAATGGGGAGAATTGCCCTGCTTCATTCACTGCTCAAGTCAGTACTAACCCGACTTTCCTCCACTGCCTTCTGCTTCCTTCCAGAGCTCTGAGCGTCCAGCTCTGCCCCAGGAGCCCAGGCTGCCCTGTCGCCCGGTCGATACCACAGGTGTGGAGCCATGCGCTGTGTCCCAAGCGGCGGCATCCCCTTGGGGCTGGTGTTACTGGTCTGTGGAGCCCACGGCTTTTTCCTGCCCAATGTCACGCACTTAGAGAAGCTGCTCAGCAAATACCAGCAGGACGAGCCCCACTCGCGCATGCGGAGGGCCATCCCCAGGTCAGACAAGGAGGAGATCCTCATGCTCCACAACAAGCTGCGGGGCCAGGTGTACCCATCGGCCTCCAACATGGAGTACATGGTGAGCACTGACGCTGGACGCAGGGGCTGGCGTGAGCGGGGGGCTGGGGCCACCATCCGGCTTGGTCCCCAGTTGGTGGGCGGGGCAGGCCCAGTTACTCGTGGGTTCACCGTGGAACCCACATTGCCCTGCTGCCGACTCCTCACGTTGCCTCTTTGTAGCTGAACCCAGAACCCAGCCCTTGCCTCTCCCCACCGGGCCCCGCAGAGGCACCTCCCAGCTGTGTGACCTCGCATCGCCTCAGCTGGTGTGAGCCAGTTTCCTCCCTGAGCCTCACTACTTGCATGGCTCCGGTGACAATGGGATGAGGTGGTGCAAGATGCCCCAGCACAGAGACACATACTTGGGCTGCGGTATCACCGCCATCATTGTGCCAGCCTGGGTTCTACCCCACCCACCTTGGGCCATGTCTTCTCTGAGTGGTGAAGGGCAGCTGAGTCCATGAGAAATGGGGTGTCTGTCAGAGGGGAGGCGGTAGAGAAGAGGCAGTGGAGGGTCCTCCTGGGAGAGGAGAAATCCATCTCAGGAGCGGAGGGGAACAGGCTCTCCAAGTCTACACCTGCCGCCTCCACTCGTGGAGCCCCAGGGTCCAGTGGAAGTTTCCACGTGGATGTTGTCTGTCTAAGGCCACGCTGCCCAGGGGGATGTTCTTAAAGGTGGAGAGTTCTGTCCAATACAGGGCCATTATCCATGTGTGGCTTTTGAGCACTTGAAATGTGGCCAGTGTGATGGAGGAACTCAATTTTTAATTTGATTTCATTTTAATTAACTTAAATTTAAGTAGCCGCATGTAGCTAACAGCTACCATATTGGACAGGACAGGTCCAATGGGCCAGAGAGAAAACTTAACCACCCTCTACGCCAAAAGATCTCCCTTGTGATGCCTGTTCTGACATTATCATTTCCCATTCTCCCAGCCCTGTGAAGTAGGTACTGCTATTTCCCCACTTCATAGATTAGGAAACTGAGGCCCTAGGTCACAGCGGGTAAGTGGCAGAGCCAGGATCTGAACCTGGCTCTAGCTGACTCCAGGACCCGTGCTCTCAGCCACGGCTCTATTATATTACGAGGGCTCTTCTGCAGCATCTCCCACCCTCTCGCCCAGCCTGTTCCTGTCACACCTCGATTATTGAGCAGCCTTGCCCTGGCGGGGAGGACTTCATTGCCTCCCGTTTTTCCCACTTCCAGCCCATTCTGAATCCATTCCTAAATCTTCACTCCTTTCCATCCTTTCTCCTGCTCTGGAAACTCCTGTGACCTTCTGTGTTCCTGTGGGAACCCAAATGCTTTTGCCTGGCACCGGAGCCTCATAAGGAGCCCTCATCTGTCTTGATAACTTCTGTCACTTCGCTTCAGCCAGAAAGGCCCACCCGGTGCCCTGCAGATGCTATGCAGGCACGGCCACCACCCTTATGCTGTCCCTTCCCGGAGCCCTTTCCCCCATCGCCTGCTTTCTCCAGCTCCTGCACAGCCTTCATCCCAGGCCATGGCACCGCACCTCTCTGGACTTGGCTTGTCGATGGTCACTTTGCTCTCATGGCCATTGTGGTCAGAGACCACCGCGTGCCCGAGAGCCCCTCTGTGCACACACAAGATCTAGGACCAATGAACTGACTGTCTGAGCAGAGCCCTCTGAGCAAGGCTGGCCTTTAGGAATGTTTCTCAAAACTGTTCTTCCCTCAAGAAAATTGTCCTGGCATTTATTCCAAGGGCTTGTGCTAATTTTAGAAGGAAATATGAGCACTCTTTCAAAAACTAATGCATTGGGCAGCTTGTGCAGACTTTTTTAGGGTTAAAGATATAGAACATTAGGTTAGATTTCTTTTGGATTTCAGGTGCAGGCTCCTGCCCCATCCTCCCTGGGGCCACAGCCAGATGCCAGGGCAGGAGCTAGCTGGGCATGGTGACTGCAGGTGGGAAGCCCCTCCCAGGAGCCAGCATGCCTGGGTCCAGGTCCAAGTTCTGTCACTTGCTAGCTGTGTGATTTTGGGCAGATTACTTAGCCTCTCTGTTTATGTTTCCTCATCTGATCCCTGGCCTTTGCCAACTGGGGAAGGAGTTAATGGTGACAGAAGGCAGCCATGGTCAACCCTCCCGGGCTCTTGGGATGGGCTTTCCAGATGTGGCTGGGTGACATTGCCATTTGTCCCCAGACTCCAGAGCAGAAATTTCCTTCCTGGCTGGTTTCCCAGACCATTGGGAAATGGGCCTCACTCTGTTGGGGTCACTCCTTGTCCCACTGATCAGGAGCCTCCACTTTGTTCATTCATCAGCTCTGAATGACTTTTAAAAACCCATGTCTCAGAGGGTAAGTATCTGCCACTTTGGGAGACATATTTAAGGGGTGCCCGAATGCCACATGCATAGCCATCATCTTTGGAAGGCGCTCTTGGCCTCCAGGTGATGTCTTTGAGAGGATACATTCTCAGCCATGTCTTTAAAGCTGTTGTCATGTTACGTTGTCATGGGCTGAGCTGACCTGTTGGCACCCCTGCCTGGATGAGGGTGCTACCAGGAGCAACCCCAGGCCAGGTGGGCTGCGTGTCTCCCCCACAAAGTTGCCGTGGAGGGCTGACATGAGTGCTGAGAGGCTGTTACGTGCCATATGAATTGTGTCCTGTGTAACCCTGACAGTAATGCTGGAAAATAGGGAGTTTTAGCACCATTTTGCAGATGAGAAAATTGAAGCTTGAAGAGGTCAACCTTTAAAGGGCTTGCAGAAACCACACAGCTGTAAATGGTGAAGCTTTGATTCAAAGCTACCTTGTCTCTCCCCCAAACCTGCACACGGGAGGTGCTTAACTATTTATTGAATGAGTGGGTGGAAGGCAGTCTGGCCTCCTTTCTCCGCTGCTCTGCCTTCTGCACACCTGGGATTTCATTAACGGGTTAATTCTATGTGTTTATTAAACGCCTCCCACGTGCCCAGCACATCGTGAGATTCTTGATCTAAAGAGGTGGACAAAAATAGATGAGATCCCTGTCCTCCTGGAGCCTACACACTGGCACAGGCAGGAAGTATTTATGGAGCATCTTCTATATGCCAGGTGCTGTTCTAGATTCTGGGAGGAAACATAATTATGAGACATGCAGAGTATGATGAAGAAACACAGGGAGCTATAAGAAAGAATGTTGGACATAATTATGAGACATGCAGAGTATGATGAAGAAACACAGGGAGCTATAAGAAAGAATGTTAGGAGTGGGAGAACCTGACTGAAGTTGCGGTGTTAGGGGGCCGCTCTGTGGAAGCAGCATTTGAATTGAGACCTGAAGAGTGAGAAAGATTGAGCGACAAGTGTACAGGGAAGGGCGTTCTGGGCAGAGGGAACAGAAGTTGCCAAAGCTGCCACCACCTCACGAGTCTCTTTCCTTAAGGGGGAAAAAAGCTTGGAGCCTCAGGGGAGCTCTCAGAAAGCCAGTGGGGCTGGGACCCGGTTCTGAGGGGTGCGAGGCCATTGGAGGAGGTTAGAGAGGCAGGCAGGGGCATATCACACAGGGCTTTGAGGCCAGGTGAGGAGCCTGCATTTTATTCTATGAAAAGGGGGGTTTGAGAAGGAGGATACGTTCATGACTTTGAAACGCTGCTGCTGCCGTGCAGAGGAGGAGGATTGGAGGCCCAGTGGGAAGCAGGGATGCTCTGGGAGGCAGCTCAGTTGGGCAGGTGACAGGGTGGGGCTCGGGTGGGGAGGACATGAAGGACAAAGGACCATCTGGAAGACATTGCCCACAGGTCCTGGTGATGCTCGGTTTTCTGCTGCTGTTGCTTTTTCTCTGTTTCTCTCCGAGCTCTGCATCCCCTATAATAAAGTCCCCTGGAATCAGAGCGACCCCGTCTAGGGGCTGTTTCTGAAGGGGCGGAGAGTGGGCAGAGAGATGTCACAAGCTCAGGATCCCAGGCTTTCCCTTATGTCTGCTTTAGCCTGAATACACACTGTCGCCCTTTTAGGTTTTCCTTTTTCACTCCCAATCTCTGAGAGCAGAGGGGGCTTGCTGGAAATGCTGTGGGAATGGCTGCTTCATGAAAAATGAAAGGAAGGGGACCACAGAGAAGTTGAGACCGATGAAATGTCCCATCCGCCTAGCCCTGCTGGCATGGCCTTGGTCTCCGTGAGGCGAGGGGGCTATGCGCCTCTCTCTGGACAGCCCACCCTGCACCCTGGGACTGGGCTCAACTGAACCCTAACCCCCGGGTTTCCAGATGCTTCCTGCCTCTGTTCAGGAGCAGGATTGGTGCAAGCTGGCCTTCCACACAAGTGAAAGGAGCTCATCTGCAGCAGGGCAGGCCGGGCCACCCGGACAGCCCGTGATGGACCTTTCACACTTTCCTATTCCTGTCCTTTGTGATATTTCAGGATTGGAGTTGGGATCTGCGTCCTTTGGTCTAGATGGCCTGCCTGTCAGGGATGCCGAGCCTTTGTTGATGTTGTAGGGGCACCTCCGAGCAGCAGGGCCATGAGGAAGGGAAGGCAGCCAGGCCCAGCCGCTGCACCCCGGCCCCTCCAGCCCTGCGCTGCCCGTCTGCTCTTGTTTCCACCCAGACAAGCGCCACTGATTTGAGAAAGTGTCTTGAAAACGTGGCTTCCTACTCAGCACTGCCTGTTGGGGCTTTGAGCCACAGCCCTTTGAAATAGGCCTAGCACTGAAAGGTGGATTTTAAAACTCCTAAGAGTTAAGACACACTGTTCTGAGGTTTCACAAGTGGGCAGGTTCTGCAGCCAGCCTGCCTGGCTTGAGGTCCCAGCTCTGCCACTTGGTAGCTGTGTGACTTCAGGCAGATTGCTTAGCCACTCTGTTTCTATTTTTTCACCCACACAGTGGAAACAATTAAAGTACCTTTCTCATAGGGTTGTTTGGAGGAAGCAATGAGATAATGCATGATATGTTCTAAATAAATGTTAATTATATTGTTGTTATTATTTTAGTAACTATTATTTTTGGTGGGGTAGGACCAACATTTGGTGACAGTGTGCAGAGCAGAAGAGCCCCCTTGGAAGCCAGACAGGGCTGGGTTGTCTAAGTTCTAACTTCCTGGTTGTGTGACCTCATGCAAGTTACTTAACCTCTCTGAGCCTCAAGGTTTTTTAAAAATCTGCAACATTGGGAGAACAAAACATCTCAAGGGCTTGTTATGGGAATTAAATAAGAAAATGACACAAACGTTTCTAGGACAGCCCTGCAAGTGGAAAGTGTTCAGACAACAGCAGCTCCAGAGGTGCAGGACCCAGCACTGCCCCTGGCACATAGTAAGTGCTCAAGAAAATGAACTTCCTTGATATCAGGGTCCTGTTTACTGAGGACTACTTTGTCCCTCACCTGGGGGCTTGATGCTTGCTCTCATTTAACCTCCCCCCAATGCTATTCCAATAGGTATCATTAACACATTTAGAGATGAGCAAACTGAGGCACAGAGAGGTGAGGCCACTTGCCCAAAGTAACACAGTGAGCAAGGGGCCAAGCCCACCCAGGTACAGCTGGTGCAAACTCTCTTACCAGTAGCCCTCACTGTCCTGTGCTCTTTCTTCTCACTCCCCGAGTCATCCCTTTGAGGGGTGAAGAATGTCCCCTGTGCCCTTGCTGTAGAATGAGGTGGACCAGTGTCTTCAGGTGGGAAAGCAAAGGCTGAGTGGGAGATTAGGGCCAGGAGGGGCTGGAGGAGTCAGTGACAGCCGGGTGAGCCTGGTGAACTGGGTCTCATTCCTGCGTGCGTTATTTATATATATATATATTTTTATATATATATAAAAATATATATATATATTTTATTTTATTTTATCAATGTCCAACATGGTTGATTTTTGTGGCCCATTACCAAATCCTCCCTCCCCCTCACTCTCCCCCCTCCCTCCCATCAACCTCATATCTGTTCGCTTGTCTTAACAACTTCAAGGAATTGTGATTGTTGTGTCTTCTTCCTTCCCCCCACCATTTGTTTGTGTGTTTAATTATTTATTTTTAGCTCCCACAAATAAGTGAGAACATGTGATATTTCTCTTTCTGTGCCTGACTTGTTTTGTTTAATATAATTTTCTCTGGGTCCATCCATGTTGTTGCAAATGGCAGTATTTCATTCTTTTTTATAGCAGAGTAGTATTCCATTGTGTAGTTTATAGCTGAGTAGTATTCCATTGTGTAGATGTACCACAGTTTCCGTATCCACTCATCCGATGATGGACATTTGGGCTGGTTCCAACTCTTACCTATTGTAATGAGTGCTGCAATGAACATAGGGGAACAGGTATTCCTTCGACTTGATGATTTCCATTCCTCTGGGTATATTCCCAGCAGTGGGATAGCTGGGTCATATGGTAGATCTATCTGCAATTGTTTGAGGAACCTCCATACCATTTTCTGTAGAGCCTGCACCATTTTGCAGTCCCACCAACAATGTATGACAGTTCCTTTTTCTCACCAGCAACCTCACCAGCAATTATCATTCACAGTCTTTTGGATATTAGCCATCCTAACTGGAGTGAGATGGTATCTCAGTGTGGTTTTGATTTGCATTTCCCGAATTCTGAGTGGTGTTGAGCATTTTTTCATGTGTCTGGTGGCCATTCATATGTCTTCCTTTGAGAAATGCCTATTCAGCTCCTTTGCCCATTTTTTAATTGGGTTCCTTGGTTTTTTTCTGTAAAGTTGTTTGAGTTCCTTGTATATTCTGGATGTTAATCCTTTGTCAGATGTATATTTTGCAAATATTTTCTCCCATTCTGTTGGTTGTCTTTTAACTCCGTTAATTGTTTCTTTTGCTGTGCAGAAGCCTTTTAGTTTGATATAATCCCATCTGTTTATTTACCTTTGGTTGCCTGTGGTTTGGGGGTTGTATTCATGGTGCTCAGTCCTACTTCCTGGAGTGTTTTCCCTATGTTTTCTTTAAGAAGTTTAATTGTTTCAGGGTGTATATTTAATTCTTTAATCTATTTTGAGTTGATTTTGGTAGATGGTGAGAGTTATGGGTCTAGTTTCATTCTCCTGCATATGGATATCCAGTTATCCCAGCACCATTTGCTGAAGAGGCAATCTCTTCCCCGGTGTATAGACTTGGTGCCTTTGTCAAAGATCAGATAGCTGTAGGTGTGCAGGATGATTTCTGGATTCTCTATTCTATTCCATTGATCCATGTGTCTGTTTTTATGCCAGTACCATGCTGTTTGGGTTATTATAGCTTTGTAGTATAGTTTAAAGTCAGGTAGTGTTATGCCTCCAGCTTTATTATTATTATTATTATTGCTCAGAATTGCTTTGGCTATGTCTGGTCTTTTGTTATTCCATATAAATGTCTGGATAGTTCTTTCCGTTTCTGAGAAAAATGTCATTGGAATTTTGATGGGGATTGCATTGAATTTGTATATCACTTTGGGTAGTATGGACATTTTCACAATGTTGATTCTTCCAATCCAAGAGCATGGGATATCTTTCCATCTTCTTGTGTCCTCTGTAGAATTCTACCAAACCTTCAAAGAGGAATTCTCTACAAACTATTCCAAAAGATTGAAACAGAGGCACTTCTCCCAAACTCATTCTATGAAGCAAACATCACCCTGATACCAAAAACAAGTCAAAATATTTAACACTGTGTGGGAAGAGCCTTAGCTGGCCATTTCTAGAAGGATCTTGCTGTGTGTGCAAGCTGCTGCCCACCCCCACTGCCCACCCCTCCAGGTGGACGGTGTCTGTCCTTCATGGAGCACTGGGTGTTCTCCTGCTTGGAGATGCAGTCACCATCTGCCTCCCTGAGCCTCAGTCTCCCCAACTGTAAGTTCTGAGGGCTGTGTCATCTTCACAGGGCTGCCAAGAGAACAGAGAACACCCTTCAGGGTGCTGGCCACAGACAGGAGGCCCCGTGAACACCCTCTACCCTTGACTCTGGGTCTCATCAGTGCCCTAAGTGGGCTGATCCTCTCAGGTGAAGTGAAGGTCTTTGGAGACAGAAGTGCAAAAAGGCTGGATCTGGCTGAGTGTGAGGAAACCCATTTCAGAGCACTGATGGCAGCCATCGGTCTCTCTGGGCGTTCCTTCATTTCATCCTAGGCACACCCTGGGGGACAACAGATCAGCTCTGTTCTGCAGAGAAGGAAGCTGAGGCACAGCAGAGCCAAGCGACGACGTGCTGAGCTGGGTGTGGCAGAGCAGGAGCCGCGCCCTGACTGGGCTCTGAGAGGGGGCAGCATAGTGTGGACTCCCCCAGAGCAGAGTCCCAGACAGGACTTGGCTGCAGGTGGTTTATTGGGGAGGGGGACCCATGAGTCCAGAAGACAGGAAGAGTGAGTTCAACATCAGGGTGCTCTATGGGGGTGGCGCGGTGGGAGCAGGGGCTTAGCTCTGCCAGAATCTGCAGAGGAAATAGTGTAGAAATTGGACCTCCCTCCCGAAGGCAGGAGGTGGCTGCATTTATCCACAGGACTGTTCCCCATTGACCAAGTGTCACCCCGGGGGCCTAACGTCCCCATGTCAGGCTGTGCATGAGCACAGCTGGGGAGTGGGGGGTCTCTCACAGTATTGGAGGAAGATCTGAGGCGGAAAGTGGCTCTGGGCTTGGTGGGCACTGAAGGTGGGGCACTGTCGTCAAGAGATGAGTCTGAGCATACCCAGAATGTAATGTCCACTGCTGCTGAAATGGGAGTGTGTCCAGGAGTGTGGCCAAGGCACCAGAGGCATCTGCCCTGGGGCAGGACTTGCGCCTGGATGTGGAGGAGTCTTGGCAGGATGGGGGAGGGAGGGAGGCAAGGCGTACCGCTGTGTTGGCAGTGTCATGATATTCCACACTGGGGGCTTCCCTAGTTGATTTAACATGTCCTGGGTTCTGCCAGGACAGTTTTGCATGAGCACCTACTGTGTGCCAGGGGCTGGGGATGCCCAGAGCGAGGGGACAGCCCCTGTCTCCCCAGCACTGCAGCAGGTGTCGGAGGACTGCAGGGAGGCCCCGCAGCAGCAGCTGGCTGGCAGCAAGCCGAGGGCCGCCCGGCATCTGCTCCTCCACAGAAGCCACCCGCCTGCTTTGTTCCTGATGGCCTTTCCTGAGGAGTTACTTGTGCTCCCCGGGCCAGCTGGGAGGCAGGCCAGGCTGCAGAGCCTGTCTTCCAATTCTTTGGCCCAGACCCCTGCCCAAAGCCCCCTGATTCAGGATGGGCCGTGCTGGGAGGTGAGCAGGTGGTAAAATATACATACCGTTAAATTTACCATCTTAACCATTTTAAGTCCAGTGGCATTAATCACATTCACGCTGTTGTTTAACTGTCACCACCGTCCACCTCCTGATCTGTGTCATCATCCCACACCGAAGCCTGGTACCCAGGCATCTGGTCACTTTTGTTGCTGGATTCTCCTGCGGGAGGCCAGTGAGGATCTCAAACACCCCGCAGGCGCCTTGACCACTTTTCTTCCCCTGCCCGAGAGTGGCTGGCATGGACGAGGCTCTCACCGACCAAATCCAGGCCCTGGCTGGGCCCCTGGCAGGCTTCATCTCCCCAAGGAATACTCATGGTGAGGGCATCACCACGCCCGTGTTACAGCAGAGGAAACGGGCTCAGAGGGTGAATACGTGCACAGGTTCACACGGCCATTCTGAACCACACCCCATGCCACACGATCGTTTGTGATTTCTGTCCCCAGGCCTAGGAACAGCATCACACTATCTGCTGTGGCTGACAAAGAACAGTGCTCGTAGAGAGAGCTCAGGCTCCAGGTTTCTTCAGATCTGGGTTCAAAGCCTGGTTCTGAAACTGGCCATGGGACCCTGGGCAAATGATGTTGCACCTCTAAGCCTCGATTTTCTGTAAAATGGGAATAAGAATGTCTACCTCAGAGGCCCATGGTTAGATGCAATGGAAGCATTCTGATAAAGTCCGAGGCCTGCTGCACCTGGTACACGTTTAACGAAAGGAAGTCACGATCATCAGGACAAGCCTCCCGAAGACACCTCTGCTGACACTCACCTTCCCTTCCATACGGTGGGCGGTGCTATGCTTTGTGAGCCTTCGGCATTGCCGCCCCATCTTACAGATGCTGAGGCCCAGAGAGAAGGGACTTGCCAGGGTTGTTGGCAAGTTAGACGCTGAGCCAGAGCTCTGAGAATGGCCTTGGAGCCAGGCACCTCTGGTCCTTCCCTGACTTGCCATGTCCAACTTGCTAATATAGGAACCCAGCATTATAGAGGCTGAAAACCGGCCTGCAGGTCAACCTGGGGGTGTCGCTACAGTTGGGGTTCTTACACCCTTCCTGATCCTGACGTGGTGCCCGTTTCTCTTCCCTCTGCAGACCTGGGATGAAGAGCTGGAGAAGTCGGCGGCAGCCTGGGCCCACGAGTGCATCTGGGAGCACGGGCCCACCAGTCTGCTGGTGTCCATTGGGCAGAACCTGGCTGTCCACTGGGGCAGGTGAGAGCCGCAAGCTCCCCTTGAACTGCCGTGGTCCCCCCACGTGTGAGCTGGCTGTCACCACTGAGCACCTATGACATGCTGGGCTTGGTACTGTGTCCTTTATAGAACTCAGCCCACAGAGAGAGAGAGAGAGAGAGAGCATCTATCCCATGTGCATGTAAGAAACAGAGGCTCAGTGCCCAGGAACACTTCCAAGTGATTGACAAAATGGATTTGAGTCTGATTGGCTGACCCCAGATACTGATGACTGGTTGAGAGGTTTATAGAGCTTGGATTTCCCTTTCCATCTTTAAAGGGCTCTGCTGATGGTGGGGAAGACTTGGTTGGGTGAGCTAGGAAATGGGAGTGTCTGCTCTTTTCGTGGGTGTCTTCACTGTCTTGTCGGCCCCCAGCACGTCTGGGTTCTGTTCCCTCTTTAAGGTCGAGCCAGGTTCCACCATGTCGGGAAGATGCCCTTCGCCTTCCCCCTTTGTCCAGCCATCAGGGGTGTGCTAACTCCTCTGACCCTTCGAGGCTTCTTGGTCTGGCAACACCTTTGTCCTCTTTCCTGTAAAAGATGTTGACAGTTGTCTGTTAAGTGTGGCCACCTGGCCTTCCCAAAGTAAACTTGGGCCATATATCCATGCACCCAGAGAGGTGGGCAGTCCCTCCCAGGGGCTGAGGGCTGATTCATTGGAGGAAGTGGAGAAATTGTCTTGTGACCACAGCCAAGATACCGACTCACGACCAACAAGACCTAACCAGCAGGTGGGCATGCAGTGCCCAGAGTCCTGAATTCATGTCCTCAGACCCAGCCACACTCTGGGGCCTGGGATCTGCTTCCATTTTGCCCTGTTCATGAAAAAAATTGGATGGGCTTTGAATATACTCTCAAAATGGAGATGAGGGTTTGCTTTCACTTCAAACTGAGATATTCCCTGGCATGGAGCTCCATCTGGCTGGGAGCAGCTACACTCCCCTTCAGGCCAGTGTGTCTTCAGAGCCCTGGGCAGGTGTGAGGTGGGCCCACAGCTGTGACTTCGTGGAGGAGCACTGTCATGAGGTTTTTTTCTTCAGTGAATTTCACTTTTTATAAACAGTCTTATAATAACATTAAAAGAAAATGTCTAAAGGAAGGAAAGTCTCCCATTCCACCAGCGTGGTTCAGCTCTTCATTTTTCTGGGTTTCTTTTGTAGCATTCGGCTGTATGCCAACATAGTTTTACCTGCGGGTAACTGTAGCCTGGACAGCTTTTAATTCTTTCCCCCCACTTCTCCTACAATAGCAGATAATTTCCTATTATATAGTGTCATGATTGTCACCTCATAAAGGCCACCGAATGGTGCCTCAAGTTGACAGACCAAGATGCAGCCATTCCTTTCTTGCAGCTTAGTTTTTGTATTTTGTTTTTTTGTTTTGGTTCACTTGATTTATTTCATTAGGATAACTCCTGATGGGTCCCAGGGAACAGAGACTTTCCCCCTTCTTAAAGAATTTTGCTAACTTTCTTTCCAAAAGAGCTCCTGGTTGAGGGTCCACTTCCATATGACCATGCCTGTGACCTTAAGTCCATGGGAAGTGGATGGCGGCGAGTGCCCCTGTGCTCTGTCGCTCCCTCATTGCGGGCACGTCCTTCCCCGAGCTGGCTCCAAGAAGAGAGGCCATGTCCTGGGCACATCCCTGACCACTGCCATTCGCTGTGGGTCCAAGCAGTAATTGTTACAAGACCTCTAACTGCCTTGCTGACCACATCGCTCTTACAAATGCTCATTTTCCCCTGCAAGCCTTTTCTCTTTTCTGAAACCACTTTGTTTACACTTGCTGGTGATGGCATGACCGTGGATTTGCATCCATTTTTTTTCCTCGTTAAAAAAATTACTGGCGCCAACCTGGCAGTTGGGGCTGAAGCAAGGGGACAGTGGCCACGAAGTGATGACCTCGTGGAGGACGTCCCAGGGAGAGGGCAGCTGGTGGCTCCCCTGGGAGATGTTGATGGTGCCTGGGAACCTCCTTGTGGGTGATGGGGTGAGGGAGAGGATCCAGATGATAAAATCCTAAATAAGTTTTTAAAAATGTTTGCACCTGAGTGCAAAGCTCTGAATACTTGGAGGTTTCTGTGCCTTGAATGAGTTTTCTGCTTTGTATCTGAGTCCTTGGATACCCCATGCAGCCGAGGAATGAAGCCAGTTCTGTTGCAGAAACATGAGGCTATAGGCTCCTCTTTGGGGGGGGTGACAGGGACCCCTCTGCTCTGTCCCCCATAACCAGATATTTCTCAACTTCCAGACTCTCCTGTGCCGTGGCCGTTGCCCTATGTGGATATCACCTCTTCAACTGCTTACTTAATATTTTTCTCTATATCGACTTTATATGGACTCATGTCTTAAGTTTTGTCTTAAGCCATAATATCTGTGAAATATGCAGTTCATGGGCTGCATATGTTTCCTCAGTGACCATGAACATAGATGCATAATTAACATGAACAAGAACTCGTTGGGGGCCAGGTAAAAGTCTCCTGCATACAGGTGGACCCCAGGTGTGCTCTTCACTTTTCTGGTTTTAAGCACTTTTAACAGGTGCTGGGTGGAATTAGGGGCTATTCCCCCCAAGCAGCGCCACCCCTAGCCTGCCCCCGGGGTGGCAGTGCCTCAAGCTTCGGTCTGTACTGGTGGGTGTGCGGTGACTGGGGTATGACAAGCTGTTCCTGTCTCTGCAGGTATCGCTCACCCGGGTCCCACGTGCAGTCCTGGTATGACGAGGTGAAGGACTATACTTACCCATATCCTCACGAGTGCAACCCCTGGTGTCCAGAGAGGTGCTCGGGGCCCATGTGCACCCACTACACACAGGTAACCAGGGGGACTGGCCGTGACCTCAGTCCTGCACCCCAAACCACTCATTCACACACACACACACCCTGGGCTATCGTTGCGGAATCCATTCAACCTCTGTGCTGTTACTGCCTGAATGTTTTTTCTTCAATTCGGTTCTACCCAAAGTGTAGCCAGTGGGCCCAGCTGTTAGTGGTTAGAAACTGAGAGGAAGCACTAGAAACTTCTATGGCAATTTACTTTGGTGGAGCATTTTCATTGTTGTATGTGGAGGGTTTCTGGGGTTTTTTTTGGTTTTTTGTTTTTTAAGAAATGTATGTATCTTCAATGGGTTAAGGGAAAATATCTGCTCTTTCACCCCTTCACCGCATACCCCTCTAGTGCCACACCTTGTAGATCCAGGCCAGACTTTGTCACCCTGGTGTGCCTTGCCTGTTGAGCTGTGACACAGGGATGTCATCTTTTCAGATAGTATGGGCCACCACCAACAAGGTCGGCTGTGCTGTGAACACCTGCCAGAGGATGAACGTCTGGGGAGATGTTTGGGAGAACGCGGTCTACCTCGTCTGCAATTACTCCCCAAAGTAAGAACAAGACGGCATGGTCATGTAGGTTGGGATGCATTTGCCTGCCATGGAGGACCCAACGAAAACTGGCTTAACAGTGGAATCCCTTCATTATCTCACATAAGAAGGAGTCTAGAGGTTGGCACATGTGGTTAAGCTTCATAGCTCAGCAGTGTCAGTGAGGACTCAGGCTCTTTCTTCCTGCTCTGCCACCCTCTCTTCATGGTCCCAAGATGGCTGCAGAGCACCGGCAATCACATCTTCTCAAGCAGAAGGAAGGAGAGCGGTGGAAAGGGCCCTCTGCCGAGGCCTCTCTCACCCTTGGCCCACTTCCTCCCTATGTCATTGGCCAGATCTAGACCAGTCATGGGTAAGGGGAACAAGATAGCCCTGCTGGTTTTGATCAGTGAGGTTGTTGCAATTGGTTTTGCTTGTCATCCTCTGGGACCACGTGAGTGAGGTCAGAAGCAGGAATGGCTATTGGCTGGGCCACAAGCAGGGTCTGCCATGCAGTATTATTATTTTTTCTCTCTGTAAACACACCATAGGTAGCACCCTAGAAAACACATGTTTGCGTGAGAACTCGTTTTTCCTCTTTCTAGTTCCCCTGCTAAAAGGGCCCACATCACATCTTCATACCGCAGCCTGTGTCCCTCCTGACAGCATCCTCAGACCGTCGATGCATCATTCACCCCTTACTCATTCACCTCGACCGCTCACTGGACAAGTATGTGCTGATTCTCAGAACTGCTCGTCCAGTTTACAGCCTGCGGTTTCGCACACTGGTCACTCAGCTGGCAGCCATCCTGCACCGTCCCTGCACACAGTGGGCCCCCGAGGCATACTTGCTTAGTGACAGTGAAATGGGAATGACCTCATTTATTTGGTCTGGATCAGGAGTGGCTTCAAGAAGGTGAGATGAAAGGGAATCACTGAGGTTTGCAAGGGAAATAGAAGCACTCCAAAAACAGTCTGGCACGCCTGGGGTGGCACTCACTGTCTCAGCAGCCCACGTGTCTAAGAGCAGGGGTGTTGTGTCACCACTGGGGAGGTACGCACGTACCATGAAGAGCAGTGAACTGGTCCAAGATGGTGAAATTCCTGGTAGAGCAGCAGGTGGGGAGCAAGGAATAATTTGATTTGACTCTTTATATAAAAAAATACATAAGAAGTTTCAATCAGAAATAAAATCCTTCTCTTTTTTAGCCATCCCCCCTTGAAAAAAGAAAAACCTACATATAGTAAAATATGCTAATCTTTTTTTTTTTTTTTTTTGTCTTTTTTGTCTTTTTCCGTATCCGGCAACGGATCACAACCCTCAGTGTTGCCCCCGTACCGGACCGGGGACCGGCAACGGGATCACAACCCTCGGTGTTGCTCCCGCGCCTCGCTCAGCCAGTGAGCGGGAACCGGTCTGTATGTGGGATCCGAACCCTCGGGCGGGAGCGCCGCCGCGCTTCCCAAGCGGCACACTTATCCAGTGCGCCACCGGGCCGGCCCAAAATATGCTAATCTTAAAAGTACAGCTCAACACACACTCCATGTGTTAGTCTGCTCTGGCTGCTGTAACAAAATACCACAGACTGGGTGGAAAAATTAATTGAAAATTAATACAAATCTTCCCATGCACTTTTTGAAGTACCCTCAGATTTCACACAGTCCTGGAAGCTGGAAGTCCCAGATGAAGGCGCCAGCACGGTCGCGTTCTGGTGAGGGCTCTCTTCCTGTCTTGCAGGCAGACGCCTTCTCACTGTGTCCTCACATGGCAGCGAGAGAGCAAGCTCTCTGGTGTCTCTTCTGATAAGGACACTAATCCTGTTGGATCAGAACCCTACTCTTGTGACCTCTTTTAACATTAATTACTTCCACAGAGGCCCCATCTCCAAATAGAGTGACATTGAGGGTTAGGGCTTCAACATATGAATTTGGGGGGACACATATATTTGGTCCATAGCAATAGGTGGAACTACCATCCAGATTAAGATAGGGAATATTTCCAGTGCCCCATTATGCCCCCCAAAGTGACCACCATTCCGACCTTTGTCCCCATCAGTCAGTTGTGTCTGGTTGGGAGCCTCACATGAGTGGGGTCATACATGTCATCCTGTGCCCAGCTCTACATCGTATCTGAGAGATTCATCCAAGGTGTTGAGTGTTCAGTGGTTCTTTCTTTCTGACTGCTGCGTGATATTCCATGTTCTTTCTTAAAGAGAGACTTTGAGCCCCTGGACTGTGCAGACTCTGTCCCAGGCACCAGGGTGGGGACAGTGGCACAGTGGCAGAGAGGGTAGGCTTGGGTGTGGTGCAGGGTTCAGATCCCTTGGGGGCAATTCTTGGCTGGGGTGGGGATGGGGATGAGCTCGTACCTTGATGCTAATGATGTGTATGAGGGGAGGACAGTGACACACTTTTGGGGCTATTCCAAGATTAAGGAGCTCGTCTGTCTCATTAAATGCTAACTCAGAATCATTATTGCTCCAGGAGCATTGGAGGTGTGGTTTGTCTTTGAGGAAATCTGGAACCCTAGATATGGAGGAGATTTGGCTGGGGGGAGCAGGATGTATCCATGTGGGTTCCCAAATACTCTGAGGAAACCTACTCGCCCTCGCCTAGGATGGGCTCTGAAGCACTCTCAGTCAGCTTTGTGACATTCCATTTGAGGGAACCATCCCAAAGGCCCCTGTGAGTCCCAAGCCAGCCTGGATATCTGAGCAAGGGTGTCAGATGAGTGCGGTTTGTGGCATGGTACAGGACACTGTCACTCTGCCATCTGCAGCGTGGGAGGGTGGAAGGAGCGGTGTGCGCACTGTAAGGGCTGCGGGAGCTCCTCCCCCAACCCTGCCCATCCCCCACCCACCCTCCCTAGGTCTGATGCCCACACACCCTGGTCAGTGCCATCCCGCTATTTGGAGCTGCAGAAGGTTCTAGGCCCACCTAAGGGTATGTGTTAAACAGAGACTGTGTTCTCTGCAGCTTGTCTTCGGGCCAGCACTAGCAGGGCCCCGTTCCTCCCTGCCTGGAAAGTGGTCAGAGAACGTTCCCAGCATGAGCTTGTTGATTTAACAAACTCAGAGTGCAGCCTCTACCCTGAGCCAGGCACTCAGGCTGGCCACAGTCACCCATGTAATGCTCACAACAACCCTACTGTTACCAGCCTGTTCTACAGAGAAGGGGGCAGAGGCTTGGGGCTAGAGGAAGTCGGCTGAGACTGCCCTTCACTGCTCCCCTGAAGGAGGCCAGGATGACTGGGCAGCCAGAGGGAAGTTTCTAGAACAAATCACAAAGACTGGTCCCTGGTCACTCATGGCCCCAGCTTGTGCTGCTGAAGGGCTTAGGAATTCCACTCACCACCTGCTACCCAGCCCCCTGGAGAAATCTGATGGAGCAGCCTCCAGTTTTCCTGCCCTGGGAACTCTAGGAGGTGGATGGCATCCGTGACACACAGAGAGACCTTTGTCCCAGCCCCTGGAGCAGAGTGTGCCAATGGCTCTGAGCCTGACAGCTGGGGTTCAAGTCCCAGCCCCACCACTTGCTTGCTGTGTGACCTTAGACAAGTTACTTAACCTCTCTGTGTCTTAGTTTCCTTCTCTGCAAAAGAATGAATTTGAGCTCTTCCCTCCTGGGCTGTAGGGAGGAGGGGGTGAGGAGCACAGAGAAGCCCATAGACCAGGGCTTGGTATGTGGTAGGAACTTGGTAAATTCACGCTTTCTCTGGAACATGCAAACTTTAACTCATTTGAGAAATGGCTTAAAAGTGGCATCCTGGCAGCTTTTAGTGCAAAGGTGCTGGACTCCAGCAAGGCCCAGGGGAACGACTTCGGTAGAAGTGGGGCTACGGGGGGTGCTGGGGGCCAACAGCACACACACTGACGAGACAGGACAGAGGTGCGATGGAAAGGTGTCTTGTAGTTCCCTTCCGTAGCATCTCTGGGATTCTAGAATTCTCTAGCCTGTGCACAGAAGGGCCCAGGATGGCTGCCTAAATTTCACAGGGCGCACAGCTTCCTCCCTCTCTGACCCACCAGTGACTCTGTTCGGGCCCCAGAGTGGACCTGGGAAGAGGATCGGTCCCCAGGGTCTGGAGCGGTGTTCCCTCCTGACAGGTGTTTTTGGTCTGTCTTCAGGGGGAACTGGATTGGAGAAGCCCCCTACAGAAACGGCCGGCCCTGCTCCGCGTGCCCGCCCAGCTACGGAGGCGGCTGCAGGAACAACTTGTGTTACCGAGGTAGGAAGGGACCTCCACGCCACGTGGGATGGGTTTTTCCCTCCATCTGAGTCACACAACGGTGTTACATAAAATGGGAAAATTAAGGGCTGGCCCAGTGGTGCACTGCTACAGTGCGCCGCTTGGGAAGCGCGGCGGCGCTCCCGCCGAGGGTTCGGATCCCACATACAGACCGGTTCCCGCTCACTGGCTGAGCGAGGGGCGGGCGCAGCACCGAGGGTTGCGATCCCGTTGCCGGTCCCAGTCCGGTACGGGCGCGACACTGAGGGTTGCGATCCGTTGCCAGACACGAAAAAAGACAAAAAGGAAAAAAAAAATGGGAAAATTAAAAAGTGGAGTCAGAGATGCCCATTGCCCCACTGCAGACACCCTGAGCAGCTCCCACGCTCCCTTGCCATGAGCAGGGATTTACCTCCAGATGCCAGGAGACCCCCTGCTGTCCCCTGGGAGGTCCGCCCCCCACAATGGCGGTCTCCTGTGGCAGACACTGCACTGGGGTCTGGACGCAGCATCCAGCACAGATGCACAGCTCACCTTGGTTTGTGCTCACAGCTTTACAGTGGAGTAAAGCAGGCAATCAAACCAGAAATTAACAGCAGACAGCAAGAACATGAGGGTCCCACACAAGGGCACCAGTGTCCAGGAGGGCCCGGCAGGGGGCTCAGCCCGTCCCTCCCATCCTCTCCCCCCTCTGGCCACCCTTCCCCTGACCGTGGCATAAACGTCCCATCCCCCCACAGTCCAGTCAGACCTGGAGCTTCACAGGGTGCGTCACTGTCCACCTGTCCACCAGGTGTTTTGCCGTTGGCCATTCAGGATGTCTCCACGTTTTCTGCTGCTATAAATAATGTGCAATTTTCATGCCTAAAGCATTTCTCACATTTTGGAGTATCTCTCTTGGCTCTCCAAAGTGATGTCCCAGAAGGGCCGTAACTGGGCAAGGGGCTGACCATGCTTCATGCACTTGAGATTTGTTTTACTTGTGGCTCCACCAATGGCCTTGTAACGACCGACAGGCTTTGCCGAGACTTGGTGGGACTCCGCTCAAATGGGGAGGGTGGGCAGGAGGGAGTGACCCGCTGTGCTGGACCTTACCTGCGGGGCAGACGTGGGGTCAGTCCTGTGGGCTCTAGGGTGAAGGACAGGTGGACTAAAAGGGGAGTCCCAGACCCTCTGCAGACCAGGTGCCCCATCGTCCCAGCCAGCTGTTCACGGCTGACTCTGACCACTGGGGGGTGGGGGAGACATCCCAAGGGGGAAGGGGACAGAAGAAGCAGGACACTGAAGGAGGGTGATGGATCTGTCTGCGAACTCTGCTCTGACAAACCAATCGGTGCCTAGTCCCCTGGGTCATGCGTTATGTGCCATAGCTCTGGTATCACTCTTGGGGGAACCTTCCTGGACTTCAGTGCACCTGCCTCCATGCTCATTACCCCCAAACCCCTCACGAACCTTGATCACCTGTGGTTACAACTGCCGGTTCACTCCAGGGCCTCCAAGAGCACGTAGCAGGAGTGTCCCACATGTTGTCAGAATAAACATACCCCCAATATCTACAGAGTATCATTCTCACAGAACAAATGCACACAGAGAACTTAGATGCCAGTTTACCCACCTTTCAAAGACCCACGTATACTTATTTCTTTATTTTTGGTGGAAAACACCCAACTTCAGGTGGCAGGTGTGCCAATTTTCTCAGCTCACCATGCAGAAAGTCTCATCTAAAGCAGCTTATCTGCATAAGCTACTTAATAAGTGTGTATTGAGGTGCCTGGTTAGGCCGTGACCTATAATGGAGATGGAACAGGGATAAGGGTAGAAAAGAAGAGGTTTTTTTCTCTCCGGCCCCTCCCCGTGTGGTGATAAAAGGCATGGGCTTTGGGGAAAGGTGGCTTGACTTCCAGCACGGCCACTTCCCAGCTGTGTGAGCTTGGGCAGATTGCTTAGCCTCTGCGAGCCTCAGTTTCCTCATCTGTGAAAGGGGGCCAATCATGTCTCCTCAGGCAACAAAACACCAGGGAGGGCTAAGCTGGCGTGGGATCATTTGGCCCGTGTTCAGTAAACGTTAACTCTAAGCTTTGACACCACTTTTAGAACCAGGTGGGAAAGTGCTAAGCGATGTAAATGGTGCTTGGGCCTCGAGACCCCTGGTCCGGAGCTTACAGTGCATGGAGTAACCTTGCAGTGACCTTGGCATGGAATTTCCCTAGGCCTGTGCTGGTCTGCACGGGGAACTTAATTAGGATGTGCTCAGCCCCAGCCTGTCCTCTGGTTAAGCACTCCACTTTTCATGTGTGTGTCTGAGGGCAAGAACTGTCTGCCCATTTTCTTAAATAGTGAGCCCTCAAATGCTTTAGCCTGCTTTACCAAACTATATTCAGCTAAATAAAGCTGCGATTATGAGGTATAAAAATCCTAAAGGCCAGTGGAAGAAAACCTAGCTTATTCCAGAGACAGCTCCAGCTTTCAGTAAAGGGCAAACCTGAATAGACACATTGATGGGAAGAGCAGACAAGAGACAGGCTTCGGGTGCCAGCAGGCCTTTGCAAGTTGGTGAAACCATGTCTTCATGAAGTTTCCGCCTATAGCTCTTGCTACAGATGGTGTTTTCAAAGCTCCCTTCTTAAATGTCTTTAAACTTTGTCACCAGGCATATTTTTTTCCTTTAGGTGACAGAATTCTCTGGGGAGTTCAATTATTCATTCATGCATTGAATTTTGCTGAGCAACTACTGTGTGCCAGTCCTTGGTGTACAGGGATGTGAGAAGCAGGCAGGCTCCTGGTCTCTGGGCGCTGACAGCTGGCGGATGGGGCAGGCCGTGGTGAAATTAGAGCTGTAAGCGTGCTGCCCCAGAGCAGGGCCTGTGGCCTGTGAGTGCCACAAAGGGTAGAATTGGGTCAGGATCACTTTTCACCTTCTGGCTTAAACCCATCCATCCTCCCCCTGGGACAGGGCTAGCCTGGGGTGGTGGTCATGGGGTGGTGGTCGTGGCGTGGTGAGCTGGCTGGTTAAACAGCTGCAGAGCACCTGGCCTGGAAAAGCACCGGAGAATTGCTCATTTGGCCCTCATGTGGGCGTTTGGTGCTATGGAGACACAAAACTCTGGCCTGCCCTTTAGCAAAGAGAGCTCATTCCTTTTAAAAAGAAGTGGAGGGCCGGCCCGGTGGCGCACTGCTACAGTGCGCCGCTTGGGAGCACGGTGGCGCTCCCGCCGAGGGTTCGGATCCCACAAACAGACCGGTTCCCGCTCACTGGCTGAGCGAGTTGCGGGCGCGACGCCAAGGGTTGCGATCCCGTTGCCGGTCCCGGTCCGGTACGGGCGTGACACTGAGGGTTGCGGTCCGTTGCCGGACATGAAAAAAGACAAAAAGGAAAAAAAAAAAGTGGAAATAAAATTTAGGGATTGATGAACACTTGACAAAACTTGAGTTTTAATACCAAAACACTAAGAGGCCTGCGAGGGTGTGTATTTCCCCTCCTTGAAATCGATCTTTTCCAAACACCTGTGTTGCCTTGTTCATGTGAGGGGCTTGGGAGGCGGGGCTTTCCAGCTCTGGGCCGCAGGCCTCTGTGGGCCTCGGGAGGTGCACGCTGTCAATGACGGTGGAAAGGGATCCCCTAGCAGAGATGCCCACCAACTCATCTTTGATAAGGCCACTCAGGCAGATGAAAATAGCCATCAGTTTCTTTGCTTTGGCTGGATTTATAGTTTGGTATCCTGGTGGTCTGGTTACAGATCCTGGTGGGCAATTTATAATTGCCTTTCATGATGAAAACTGGAAGATAATTGAACTGACATTTAATAAGTGCAATTTGTTTAGTTAAAGTCTTTTAAAGCATGGGGGTCATGGTCTTGATTGCAGAAATAATAATATACGATGTCCTAGAATGGGGAAAAGATTGGGACTCAGCAAACTACACATTTTTTTAACCAGTACTTGGATCTTCAGGTGGTTCTGCATCATGGGTTCAATGTTACTGGACAACAAAACTCTAGTGCAGAGACGTGAACTCAGCTGGTTAAGTGGTTCTGACTCACAGGGGTGGAGAAGGGAGCAAGATGTGCTGGTGGGGAGGAGAGCTGGGTTCCAAGAGCAGGGACACTGGTCTTGTGCACCACAGTGGTGGCACCACGAGGAAGACCCCACCCCCATGAAAACCTAGGGGCAGAGGGGCCTCAGGGGGCACAGCCACAGCTTTGGGCACATATTTGTGTGTAGGAGGAGGTAGACAAGAACCCATTATGACAACCCAGGCTAGGACCCCTGATCTCTGCTGATATGACCCAGCTGCCCTCAGGTTGGTCCAGGGCAAACCAAGCACAGAAGCTGCCCACTCAGCCTGGCTGGGAGGAGTCCACCTGGCCAGGTCTCTTCAGAAACCCAACTTTCTCTTTGCTGCTGAAACGATTCTTTGCAAAATCAAACCTCAGACAAGTTTAGTTTTCAAATTGCTTTTTCCCCCAAAGTACGTTTTTGTTGAATCCCAGCCTGTTATTTTTTTCTCCCATGTCGCTATGAAGAACAGACCCATGACCAAAAGCCTGAAACAGATGAGATGAACGAGGTGGAAACGGCTCCTGTCGCCGAGGACAAACATGTCTGGGCCCAGCCGAGGGGCAGCAGACCTACGAAGCCCAAGAAGACGAAAACCTCCACCGTCACCTACATGAGTGAGTCAAGTCTGTCCTCCCTGCCCTTGGCGCCAGCTCTGAAAGGGAGGCCGGTTTTCTGGGGGCTGGAGGACGGGTGCGGGTGGCAGCAGGAACAGGGCGGGGCATTGCTTGCAGAAGTGCAACCCTGAGATGTTTTTAAAAAATGATATTTTTAAGTCATTTCACAGGCAAGCATTATAGCAGTTTTGCTTGGATGGCATTTTTTCCCAGGCAGGTATTTTGAGGTTAGATCTTCCCTCGTCCTTTCAAAGGAGACCTGGGCTGAAATGGGGTTCCTCTGGGAAGCACTGGCCTCCCTAAGGGAGGACGCAGCCTCGAGGCTGGCTCGGGGAGGTGCCACTTACTCCGTACCAGGTACCGGCTGTGCCCTGGCCCGTGACAACACTCTTTGAGACTCGGTTTGCTCATCTGTAAAGTGAGATAATAATGCCTACATCAGGGTTGCTGTGAGGGTTATTTACAGTAATGGGTCACCCAGCATCAGCTAAAATCCTCCTATACCCTGAGAACATCCTGAAGTTGCCTCCAATATCCCCTGTCAGATGGGAAGTTCAGTGACCTCCCAAGAACCCCACATTCCTGTGCTCACCCCTTGCTGTAGGGATCTCTCCTAAAGCTTTTCCTCTGTCTGCCTTCACCTACCCAGGGTCCAGAATTCAGCTCCCTTTCCCACTTCCCGGGACACTGCTCCTGGAGCCCTTTGTACAAAGATTGGGGGCTATGGAGGTGCATTTTCTTACAGACTTGTCAGTAGGCCTGGGCTGAATGCCTCTGGTTCTCTCTCTGTTTTCCTGCTATGCATCCAGTGAATAAAACTGTATTCATCCTTGAGAGGCCTACCTGCTCCTCTTTCTCAGAAACCTTCTCCTGTTTCTCCGATGACCTTCTCCCCTGCCCCCCACCAGTCTTTCCGTCCTCTTGGACCTGCAACATCTTTCTCCTGACATTGGATCATTCCGTAGTTTTCTTTGACCAGGAAATATGTGGATGCCCTTGTCTGTCCGGAAGTTCAAAATGGTGCCATTGTGTTTTTAAGTGAAAAACGATAATACATGTCTTTTTTCAAACTGTAACACTGCTCCAAGACTCTGACATGTCCCTATAAAATCAACCAAACAGGAAGGCTCGGCAAGAGTCATGTTGGCCACGGGGGAGGCGACTCAGGTGACAACAGCTGGCCCTCTTCACTTCCTGTGGGTCCCGCTTTCCACAGCCCTCCGTGGACCAAGTACCCTTTCGTGGCTGTATTTACTGTCTCACTTGATGCTCTCGAAAACCCTGGGAGGTGGGAGCTACAGCCACCCCCATTATCCGTATGTGGACATTGAGCCTTGGAGAGGGGAAGCGACTTGCTCGAGGTCACGCTGCTGCCGTAGACGGTGGGTCTGGGATTCGAGCCTCCCAGCAGAAGCCTGCAGCGTTAGGCATTGCTCTTGCTCCTGTTGTGGATTCCAGAGTGTTCTAGGATGCCCCTTGGAGTGGGAGGGGTCTACTAACCCAAATGCACCCTCCTGGTTTCGGGCTGTGACATGTATTTCCACATTTCTCTCCTAGCCCAAGTCGTCAGGTGTGACACCAAGATGAAGGACAAGTGCAAAGGGTCCACGTGCAACAGGTGAGGTCTGGGTGGTCTGCGCTGCCGCTGCTCCCAGTCCCTGAAGCATCTGCCATGGGCAACAGGTCACATCAGGATCAGTTAGTCACTTGCCACCCAAACCAAGCTGGGTAGAAACTTACGGGGAAAATGACATTCACTACTTTTAGCACAAAAGAGGTGCCCGGTTGAGCCAGAAGCCAGCTCAGCTTGCTCCGTGTCATAAATCAGACTGACCAGAGTTCCTTCTCACTACTGCCACTTAGTAAGAGCTTGGCACACAAAGGTGGTCCATTTCTGTCAACCTAGACCGGGGTTTGCCAACCTGGGCACTACTACTAACTACTAACATGTTGAGCCAGATAGTTCTTTGTGGCGGGGGCTGTCCTGTACACTGTGGGATGTTTAGCAGCATCCTGGCCTCTACCCGCTAGAGGCCAGTAGCAAGGCCCCCAGTCATGACAACGAAAAATGTCTCCCAACATTGACAAATGTCCCCTGAGAGGTAAAATCACCCCCACTTGAGAACCACTGATCTATAGGGTTGACCCACACTCTGGGGCTCCTCCCCGCCTGGATATGCGTTCCGGTTAAGTGTTTTGTACCTGGTGGGGAGGGGGTCATATCTTGCAGGCCATTCCACTGGAGAGGTGAGCCCAAAGCCTCATTATTTTAACCCAGTGGTTCTCCACGCCATCAGTGCTGTGCCGGTAAACCAGCTCTCAAAACAAATGACAGTGGATTGTAGCCTTTGCCAATTTCCATGGTGTAAATGCTGCCATCATAGCTGCCTTCCAGCTACCCAGGGTTTAGCACCAGCTTTCAGTTTTACTGAATATTTACAAGCTGCCCTCACCAGCCAGAACTCAGGCTCCAGCACACTGCTGATCATGCATTGGAAGCACACGGGGGAACTTTTAAAAACTACTCATTCCAGTGTTCTCTGCCCAGAGATGCTGACTTAGTTAGTCTGAGATGGGCACAGGCATTGTGTGTGGTTTGAGGTTTTTTTTATGGGTGTTTGTAAAGCCCCTCCAGCTAATTCCAATTGGCTAGAGTGTATGTTCTCAAATCTGAGAGTCTAACAGAATCTCCTGCGGAGCCTCTTAAACGTATAGATTCTGGGGCCTCACCCTGATCCAAGGAGGTTGGGTGAGCCCAAGAATTTGCCAATCTTTCCTTGAGAAACAACAGACCAGAGGACTGGGAGAATTCACCAAGCTACACCTGACATAAGATGGCTGTGGCCATGGAGACATTTGCTTGAACTTTAGCTACAAGGAGCTAAATCACAGGTTTGGGGGTAGGGGTCCGGCAGAGCTAGAAGTGGAAGGGGTGGGGGTAGATTTGGACTCGATAAAAACAATAATGATCTTTATGGCAATAATAACAACCATCGTAAAAAACCCCTTCACCTGTGTAGGTTCACTTAATCTTCATGGCATCCCTGTGAAACCCCCAAACGCTGGGAATAGGTAACCAATTGATTTCAGTTTCCCGGGACTTTCCCCAGTCTTAGCTCTGAAAGTTTCAGGAAACCCCTCAGTCCCAGGCCAACTAGGGTGCTCGGTCACCCTAGCTGGGAATGTACTTTAGACAACATCTGAGAGAAGCTGTGGCCTTTCCAATGAGATGAATTTTACAGAACCTAAAGGAATCCATGACTACTGTGTCCCCAAGGTGCTCTCTCTACAAAAGTGTCTCTCCTCCTTACTGTTAGTTATCTATTTACCTAGTCAAGGCTGAGCTTTCCAGCAGGTGCCTGAATTACAGATGCTCTGGATTATTGGTTAAAATGGAATTTGCAAGCTATAGAAACACCAGATGTGCAAGGAGCAGATGTGTTATAAACATGTTATAAACGTGAAGATCCTGGCCAAGGTTTTTGCCTGTGTTGAGGGCTCTGTTCCACCTCTCTGTGTGGAAGGGGGTTCCAGAGTTCTGCGCTGCAGCTGCGGAGGGGAGGCTTACGCTGGGCAAGTGTGAGGGCACATGTTGGCCAGTGGCACCTGGGCCGGGAGCAGATCGTACAGGATGATTGGAGACCTGACTGGGGTTGTTGCCTGATGGGGCCCACCGGATAAATGAGCTGTCAACGTATCCCCCAGTAGGTGAGTGAATTCATCCTGCAAATGGAGTTATTTAATATCGTCCACTCGATGTTGAAGGTCTGCCAAAAAGGAGTTTGGTTTTGGCAGTGCAGCTGCCGGGCTGTTCTTTCTGGCAGGAAACAGCCGACAGGTGCAGCCACCGCACGCAGATCCTCAGGTTCATGATGGGAAAACCATGTCATCGGCAGAGGGACCTTACTCGCCATCCTGTGAATTCTGGCATGAGTTTGTCTAAAGTTGAATCATGTTATTTAAAGCACATGTTAACAAGAGGGGACGTCAGCTCCTATTTTACACTGTGGGGCTTTGGAGTTTGGTTTGCCAGGGGTGTTATGAAATGGACTTCAAGCTACCCAGGATAAGTCATTCAGTGGGCTCCTGCGTGGTCCCGTGAACCGCTGGCAGAAGGTCAGCAAGTACTGCAGACTTAAAACTGATTAAATTGTTGGTGAGAGGAGCCAGATGTGGTGATGATCGGTGGTGGCAAAGCTGTTCCTAAAGCTTGTCTGTCCTTGTGCCCAGTGTTGGCAGGACATTTGCATGTCTCTGTGCTTGGCGAATTGGGAAGGCAGCAGGCAGCACCTGGAAGTAGAATCCACTCTGCAAACTCACGGGTCTGGGATTTTTGGAGTTTGAGTTGTCCTCTTGTGATGACACGCCCTTCTACACTCCAAGCTCATCATGAGAGGTCCTCATCTGAGTACTCATTGAAAAGAGATGCACAAGGACTGGAGGACACTGCTTCTCAGACAGCATGGAAACAGCTCCAGAGCTGGGGGTGGCTGGGGCACTCCACAGCAGAGAAGAGGCGGGGGTCTGTCTTCAGTCAAGAAATGTAGTTCAGCCCCAACCTGCAACATGAGAACGTCCACAGTCTCATGATCTGGCCGTCCAGTTTTCTGTACACAGTGATTTTACATAAATGATATTCACTGGGCTTTTTTCCCGACCTTAAAAGGTATTCTTGTTCATTGTACATAATTCAGAAAAGAAACACAAAAAAGTATAAAGAAAAAAATGTCTCAGAATCTTATCGATACCAGTAGCAATTTGAGGTATTTCCTTCCAGTCTTTTTTTCTGCACATAGATGAGGCTAATACTGCTAATGCATCTTCAATTAATATTTTCCCAAGTCAATAAATATTCCTCAAACACTTCATTTTTAGTGGCTGCATAATACTCTGACATATGCAGGTACTTCAGAAAGTTTGTGGAAAATAGAATTAAAAGATAATACAAATATTTTCATGGAAAAATGGAATTAAAACATATATGAACTTTTTGAAGTACCCACAAATGGCTACACAAAAATACCTTTGGCCACTCCTTTGACACCTGCTGGCTTATTTCCAGGTTTTCACAATTACAAACAGTTGGACTACACATGTAGTCTGCTTTTCTGACTTTTTACTTGGGATATATACTTATAAGGGAAGTTTAAGAGTCAATAGATAGGAATTTTTAAGGTTTTCTCAAAGGTTAGAGTAGTTTATGCTCTTTCATGAACAGAAACAGTATCATTGAGTTTACCCTGTGAAAAAATCCTTGCAGTTTGATAGAAAATGGCATCTCCTTTCAACTTGCCCTTCTTTGATGACTGGGGTTTGAAGGATTTTTGCATCTGAAACCACCTGTCTTTCTTCTGTGAATTGTTTATTCATGTGCCTTCGACGCCAGTCTTAAGCCCGTGAAAATAGTCTTTAAGACTATCATGTTTGTGTGAACATGAACTTCAGTCTGGGCCTGGGGAAATTGTGCCTTATTTGAAAACAATAGAATCTACATTAATGAAGCTTTTCTATATTTAATAATAGAGCTATTGAAGAAAAAAATGATAAAATCATTGCACAATCTGATCCACCTGTTTATCTCTGAACATCGTTTTATTTCCTCTCCGTCAGGTATCAGTGCCCGGCAGGCTGCCTGAAAAACAAAGCGAAGATTTTTGGAACTCTGTTTTATGAAAGCGTGAGTATTTCTTCAAATGGCTTGATGTGGAATCCTACCGTGTATTTTTTAAGACAGTTGGTGGTTTTAGTAGGAAAAGATTTTCCTTCCACTCGTTAGTCAAACCTGACATTTCTAGGATGATTGTGCATGTATTTATGGGCTCACACACTCACGAGGCCACTTTCGGGAAGCAGGACAGATTCTCATGAAGGCCAGGCTCCATTGTAGACCGAGAATTAATATGCTCGACTGCATGGGGAGAAAGGGCTGCTTGTCACTGTTCTTAGTGTGTAAAGCAACTCAGATGGGTTCTTAAAGATAAGCAAGGCCAGGAACAAAGACGTGGTTATGGAGAAAGGTAAGAGCCGGGAGTGCATGAGCTTTGGCCCGTCTTTTTGGCTTTTAGTGGATTGAGGACAAGTATCTTGGGTATTTCTGGAGAAGATCACTGACAAAGATTAATTAAGAATATGTTTATTGTCTTACCCCTCCCCTTCCTGCCAGTCATCCAGCATATGCCGGGCTGCCATCCACTACGGGGTCCTCGATGACAAAGGAGGCCTGGTGGATGTCACCAGGAATGGGAAGGTCCCCTTCTTTGTCAAGTCTGAGAGACACGGCGTGGAGTCTTTGAGGTAACTATTCTGTGACCAGGGTTCCTTAAAACATTTTCTTCCTGGTTATTAAAGTATTGTTCAAACTTTGAAAAGTGTTGAACAATATAAAGAGACAGATAGAAATAAAGACCACCTTAGTCCCATAACTCAGAAATAACCCCTCTAGGCGACTTAGCCTGTTTCATTCCAGTGGGTTTTTCCTCGGTGTGTGTTTACCTTGGTTGAGTTTTGAATCCTACTTTTTCTACCTTCCTTGACACAGAGAACACTTCAGACACGTCATGGTTGGTGGCCGGTGGTGCCCTTGACTGTGTAGACTAATTCTTGATCAGCACTTTTTCCTACTTCCTAGAGAACGGGTGGTTGATGGGGGGGCAGGTTGTCCTCATCACTCTGACTTCCTGGGTGGTGGTAGGGAGGCGGGGAGGGCAGCAGAGTCTGGGTCTTGGGTGTTCCTGTCTGCTCTGTCTGTGGAACCAGGAGCCCTGGAACTCGCTGGGGACTTTGGGACCAAACAGACCTGGCTCCACTCTTCCCTGCTGCCTGACTTTGGGCTGGGTTCTTCACCGTTTCTGGGTGGCAGTGCCCTCACATGCGATGAGGGTCACAGTAGCACTCAGAGCTGACACCCAACTGGTGCACACCCGGGCAGTGAGCTGATTGATAAAAAATGGAAACATTCCCACAGTGGTTAGGAAAGGGCTATTGCCCTGAGCCCTTGAATCTCCTTCTGCCATGCCCAGGAGTCCCACTCCCCCTCCAGGACCTAGTGCCTGGCACAGCAGGGGGTTCTGGGAACCCTGCTGCCCTCACTGCAGCCCTGGGCCATAGCCCATCTCTGGGGCTTGAGCCTTGTGCTGATGGAGCTTCCCCTGGGGATGTGGACCCACAGGGGAGATCCGGGGCCCCCCATGTCACATGCCCACCAAGGGTCTGCAATGAGAGGAGCTCTGAACAAACGTTCCTGAGATTCAAAACCTAGATGAGTAACCCCCTCTGAAAGGTCATGTTCTTCAGGTGATGGTGCAACAGTCTATCTTCTGTCTGAGCTGGGAACCTGAGATGGGGGGTTAGGTAAACAAAACAAAGAGCAAGAAAGTCTTCATAGAAGCCAAGAAAAGATTCGCAGAGAAATTTGTTGGGTAGTCTCCAATCCTGACCAGCCAAAATGAGGCTCAGCACAGGCGGCCACACGGCTGGGAGCTCTGCAAAGGGTTCAAATCCTGCATCGACTGGGACTCCTGCCCCGGAGGCACTGTGTCCCTTCCAATGGCCAATTTTGCATGTAGAGTGGGGGGTCTTCACGCTTTAGAATTCAGGGGGTCTGCAAACATCAGCGCAAAGCAAATTCAGCTTTATGCTCACTACCTCTAAGTGAGATGCAGGCCCTTCCTTCCATTATGAATGCTGGCCACAAACCAGGTTAGCATTAGCAGGGCCGGTGACTTTCTCACGGGTAGAACCCAGTTGCTGCAGACATCTTGAAACAACGTCCCTGCTGTCATTACCCTGAAATGACGGTAGTTAGAAGACCCGTCTCTAGGCTCTATTCAGTGCACTAATCACGAAGCATTGCTCTAGCTCTAGTGCAAATCCATTTTAATGCTTTGATAATGATACTAATAATAACTGATTTTCTTGGTAATTTTTAAAATTTATCTTACCCATTTTAAAATCATTATTCTGCAAAGAGGTCCATAGGCTTCACCAGGCTGCCAGGGGAGTCCTTGGTAGGAAGAAGGTTAAGTAGCCTTGCTCTAGAATATTCTAAACTTTCAGGCTGATGGGAAACAGGTAGGAAAATGGAACCTGAGGCTGTAAATAAGGTAAGTACAGGAGCAAGTGTGCACTTTTAGAAGCATTTCTGTTTACATTCACCTAATGTTTTCTTTTACAGCAAATACAAATCTTCCAGCTCATTCATGGTGTCAAAAGTGAAAGGTAAGCTGTCCAGTCTCTTGTGCACATAGGACAAGATTATCTTGTATTTCCCTGGAAATTCCACTTCCTTTAGTCATTACTTAATGTTTATCATATCTGCTAACATCACTGATCTCAGCATTATAAAGGCTCTTCCAAGAAGTTCCTGGGAAGGTCATTTCTTTAACTAGTTTCTAAATATATCTGGACCTGAAATTGGCCGTAGGTTGCTGAACCAGAAACATAGGCCTGGGGTTGCCAGCTGAATGTCAAAAAATACCGATGCCTGGAGCTAGTGTGGCTAAGAAGTTTCACTGGGAGTGCCAGTTTCTGATAGGTAGTGGCTACCAGGAACATTGTGTTGAGAAGGATTCTGAGGTCTCAATCTGGGCTCAGGTAAACAGAGCTTGATAGATTAGTGGTCTCTGCTGTGGACAAGACCAGGAGACTCAGGCAAGTGTGTGGTGCATGTTTGCCATCTCCGGCCCAGCTTTTTAAATTGCTTCGGATGTGTTCATTTGGCAGGTGGGGTGTATCGCTGGGAGAGCATGCTTGAACCAGAAGTGGAGGGGTGGGTTGTAGTGTCCAAGGGGGCCGTTGGCTGGAGTAAACTAGGCACCGTTCCTGCATGCTGTTCTGGAAATTCACCTGCTGACCACTCCTTTCCTTTGGGAAAGCAGCTCTTGTCATTTGCCTGGGATTCAAGAACATCTGGTTCGATGTCTTTATAAAAATGTGTGGTAACTTTTTTTCTTATTACAAAAATAATGCCTGTTTATTCCAGATAATTTAAAAATACAGAGAAACATTTTTTAAAAAATGAACTAAATTCTACCAGATAGATAACCACTGTGAACATTTTGGTAGATATTCCAGTTTATTTTCCCTATGTATTAAAAGTATAGATATTGGGAATATATACATCAATAAATTTAAAAAATTTGAAATGGAATTACACACAATTTGGTAACCTGATTTTTTTAAAAAGCAATTATGTGTCAGGAATATATTTCTGTGCCTTTCAATGTTCTTCTAAACCTAATTTTAATGGTCTCCCCAGCATCCCATTGAAGTCCCTTGATGTACTAAACCAGGCCCTTTGTTGGATAGTTGTGTATCTCCATGGCCTGTCCAACTGGTAGACTGGACCATGGGTTGGCAATGGCCTGTGGACCAAATCCTGCCTACCTCCTGTTTTTATAAATAAAATTTTATTGGAACAAGCCACACATTTGTTTACACATCATCTGTGGCTGCTTTCTGCTTCAACAGCAGTGTTGAGTAGTCTTGATGTAGACCACAGGACTCACAAAGCTGAAAATATTTGCTACCTGGTCCTTTAAGAAAAAGTTTGCCCAGCCCTGGACTAGATGGGACATGCCATCAGAGACCACAGCTGACCAGTGTTAGAACTGTTTTCTTACATCTGTCATTTAAACACAAGTGACCTTGAAGAAAAGAGTCACCTGCCCCCTTGGCAGGGATCAACTTGCAGGGATTAGAGGTGGGTGGCGCACGGGACAATGGCAGGGGCTCTGGACTGGGAAGTGAAAAGCTGGGCTCACCTGCCCTGGGATGCCTCGGGGGGTCTCTTAGCTCTTTTGAGCTCAGCTCCCTCATCTGTGAGCTTAGCTACCATCTGCCATGAGGATCACGGGGGATAAAGTAGGGAAAAGGCTTCAAAATAAAAAAGCACTAGTCAAATGAAAAGCACCCTTGGCCCCATGGAGACACCACTGGGGATGACAGCATCCTCAACCTAGTCACAGGTTATGTCTCATCCCTTGAGTGGCTCTAAGCAGGGTACAAGTATCCTGCAGGATTCTGGCCCCAGCTCTAGTCAGGGGCCCAATGAACCCACAGGCCCCTGCTGTTCAGTGGCCCACTTCACAGGCCGGTAGCCTGAGGCCCAGGCATGCCGGGGACCTGACCCTTTCCCTCTGTATTCCTGTTCACAGTGCAGGACCTGGACTGCTATACCACAGTTGCTCAACTCTGCCCATTTGAGAAGCCGGCAACCCACTGCCCAAGGTAAGGGGGGGCAGGGCTTGGGGATCTCTTCTCATGGGCAGGAGGCGTCACCTTCTCACAGGGTCTCACTAGCATCTGCTTTTGCCTATGCTGGGTCTGAGAGAAGAAGACACCATGCCAGGGTGCGCCCAGAAATCAATGGCTTGGGGGCTTAAAGTCAGGGACGCTCTAGCCCTTTCCTGTAGATGGCTGGCTCTCCGTCCCGGCTGCACGTTGCAATCAGTGGGCGGCAGGGGGCGTTAAAAACAATTCCCAGGGCTCCTGCCCACACCACGGAAAGCCTCCCTGGGTGAGTGCAGTGTGTGGCTGGGTCCCAGATGGTGCTCCAGCAAATGTAACTGAGAAAGAGAGCTTGTTCCATGTGGCGATGCTTTGACTGACGGGAGAACACGGTTGACCTTGAACAACTCGGGTCTGAACTGCACAGGTCCACTTCTATGTGGGTTTTTTTCCAATAAAAACTGTAAATGTATTTTCTGTTGCTTATGATCTTCTTAACATTTTCTTTTCTCTAGTTTACTTTATTGTAAGAATACAGTATATAATACACATAACATATAAAATACGCATTAATCAACTTAATGTTATTGGTAAGGCTTCTGGTCAGCAGTAGGCACTTAGCAGTTAAGTTTTGGGGGGAGTCAAAGTGATATGTGAATTTTTGAGTGGGCCCCTAACCCCTGTGTGGTTCAAAGGTCAACACTACTTTTGTTTGTATAAATGACTTTATTTGCCGCTAAGCTCTTCCCAGCATCCCTCAGTACTCGAGATGGTTGTTCCTGTCTCTTAGATCAGTTCTACTCTGGAAGGTATCACTTGTCCCCTTTAAATTAGCTGATTGCTTCTGTATTTGATCTGTAATATTTTCTATGGATCACTTTAGAAGTAGCTTTCTAAAAGATCAGCTTCATTGAGGTACACAATAAAATCCACCCATTGTAAGCATGCGATTTGATGTGTTTTGACAAATGTCTGCCGTTGTGCAGCCACCACCACCATCAAGACATAGGACATTGTCTATTTCTTTATCTCCCAAGAAAGTGCCCTCATAGTCAGCCCCTCTCCCTCTGCCTCCACCCACGTCCCCTGCAGACCATGGATCTAATTTTTGTCGCTCTGCCTTTTCAGCACTGGGGGCATCGCAGTGTAGACTTCGTATCTGGCTTCTTTTGCTCCGCATCTCGCTTTTGCAGCTCATCCATGTTGCTGAGGGTTAACAGTAGTTTCTTCTTTCATGTCGCCGCCTAGTGTTCCGTCTGGAGGTGTAGCGCTATTCCTCCAAGGAATAGCTTCCATAAGAATCTGCCCAAACCTCAATTAACTGATTCTTGGAAGATGATGCCTCATAGCATAAAATAAAGGGTATCCTGTTTGTCTCTAAAGTACCTATTAGGACCTCTTGGAAAGGGGGCACAGAAAACATCCTCTTTTTCTAAGACTGAACGGGCCCTATGTCTCTTGCATGCACCCACTTGTCATACAGATGTTCTGTAGCCCTCAGAAGATGCATCATAAAGCTAAGCTGCCCTTCAGGCAAGCTTTCTGCTCCATGGTAAAGATATAAATACAGTGCAAGTCCCCTGGTGCCCTGGGATGAGATGCTCTGGGGATAAAAACAGCCAGCTCGGTGGCTGGGTGACACAGCATCCTAGAGCCCTCATCCTGGGCCTGGTGACTTGCATATTCTCAAGGGACAATGGGTGGAGACCCCTGAGGTCTGAGCAGGGAGCAGCCCCAGGAAAGTCCCCGTTAGGGAGAGGAGACTGGAGGGGCCGTGCTCTGTTCCCTCTGCCCCTGCTCCCCACGGGGCTCCCTTTCCAGCTCCCTCTGCCGCTTGCAGCACCTTGTTGATACCCCTTAAATGTTCAAGTGGGGTAACAGCCTTTTAGTAGATTTTCCTGATTAAAGAGAAGCAGAAGGAAATAATTTGTTTGTATCCCAGAAAATACGAACAAAAAAAACTGGACAGAGTACAAATAACCAAACTGTAAGTTTCTGACCTGCCATTCCAGGAGAAGCAGGAAAGAATGTATTTAGACTCCCAAATTCTGTTTTAGTTTTTTTTTTGTCTACACACACACACACACCCCTCCCCACAAGAACAGTTCCAGAGTCTCAGTCCCTCTGCCTAGCTTCTTTCCTTCCAGGAATCCTGCCTGTCTTGGAGCCAGACGGCTTCTGGCCACCATTTTGGTTCCTTGGTCCTTGGGCGCCAGCCCATGGTGTACTGTTCCAGATGAACACAGAAGGCCTTTTCTCAAGTAAAGCTGATGCTTTTTCCTGGTTTGAATCTCTCAAACCACCTAGGGTCCGCCCATTTCCGGTTTGAGGCACTTTCCTCACCCCCCGGTGCCGTGGGTAGGGCTGTGGCGACTGACACAGTGGTGATCTAATCCTTTACGCCCAGGTTATCAGCACCCCCTCCTTGGAATATTCTGTGACTCACTGAGGTGAGGGCCCTCCACCCTTTCCTCCCCCACATAGGGAGGTGGCTTTAAAAAAAGTTATTGATTATAATCTCCATAATGTACCCGCTGTATGATCTGGCCAACACCCAAGAATGGGAGGTACAAACTCAGGATTTCACACCCCTCTTGTGCAGACTTTTATTCCTTTTTACCTTTTTGTTTGTGCATGTCTTTTTGCATTTTGTAAAAAAATTCTATATGCAGTATTTAAGAAGAGTAAAAATATCTTTACTACTGCTAGGGTGGGAGAGGTATTGTTTTTCTCAAAGAGTAAAATGGTGTGGTACTTTTCTCTCATCTAAGAATTGAAATTCTGGAATTCACATAGAGCTAGCTCAAGATGTTTTTTGATTATACCCATCACATAAATGCTTCCTGTTTTCCAGAATTCGTTGTCCCGCGCACTGCAAAGACGAGCCGTCCTATTGGGCTCCTGTGTTTGGAACCAACATCTATGCAGATGTGAGTATGTGGGTGTTTTCAGTGACCACCTCTCAAAGCCTATTAAGACTTCAGAAACTAAGTCCCAAGGTCTGAATACCAGAACCCTGATATTGCATTCCAGTGCCTCCAGCTAAACTTCGACAACTCATTTCTGCAACTAATGCCCTGGTTCGCCCATTCGGGGAGACATTATGCTTCCACCTACCTGTACTATGAATGCAGATACAGGTGTGACTCATCTCACCCAAACGTTTTCATAGTTTGGAGACTTTCATGCTCCACCTGCTTCATTTTGCCAGATATTTAATCATCTTTCCCATTTTCCTGATACATTTATAGAAACTGGTCCCCTCTGTTCACTGCATTTCTTTCTAGCTACACAAAGCACACAAAAGAAAATATATTACCCCTAATTTACAGTTATTCATAGCCACTCGTTAAATATAATGAGTCTCTTCTTCTATTTTTTTTTTCCTTTTTGTCTTTTTTCGTGACCGGTAATGGGATCGCAACCCTCGGTGTCGCGTCCGCACCGCGCTCAACCAGTGAGCGGACCAGTCTCTATATGGGGTCCGAACCCTCAGCGGGAGCGCCACCACGCTCCCAAGCGCCGCATTCTACTGAGTGCACCAACCCTCGGTGTCGCGTCTGCACCGCGCTCAACCAGTGAGCGGACCGGTCTCTATATGGGGTCCGAACCCTCAGCGGGAGCGCCACCACGCTCCCAAGCGCCGCATTCTACTGAGTGCGCCACGCCTAATAGTGCGCCACTGGGCCAGCCCGAGTCTCTTCTTCTATTCTTCCCTCCTAGTTTGGCAAGGAAACTTTAGCCCCATTTTTAAGTAAATCCTCTAGAACATAGTCTGTTCCCTCTAGTTGTCCAGGGTTTAGAGATGGGGTAACCCAGAAGATGTGAATGTGGACTCAGCTCTGTTGCCAAAAGGCTATGTGAACTGCCAAGTAAATCCTCTAGAACATAGTCTGTTCCCTCTAGTTGTCCAGGGTTTAGAGATGGGGTAACCTAGAAGATGTGAATGTGGACTCAGCTCTGTTGCCAAAAGGCTATGTGAACTGCCAGGTTGTTTACCTGTCTGTAGAATGGCCCACAGCTGGGATTATCTAGTCGAGGGAATTTCTAGATCTAAAATCTCATGATTAGATCAGCACCATTCATCTCCAGCCAACATTTTCCTCAGCCGTCTCTCATCTGTATTTTATAGTTCTTTCCCACCCACCACCACCGTCTTTGCCTCCACCTGCCTACATTTGATCCCGATTCCTGTAAGTGTGAGGTCACTGAGTTTTATAAGGTCAAAGCAATCTTCATGACTAAGCTTTCCTTCCCCATCTTTTTCTTTCCCTCTTTAAATGACTCTTTTTCTTCTTGAAAGGTATTCGGTTAAAATTGTGTTCTAAAAGTTAGAATTTTTGTGAAGGAGTAAAATAATGAGTATGGATTGTTACACTAAGTGTTTGAACAAAATCCTGCTGTTAAAAGACAGAGATTGTGATTTTTAAAATGATTTAAAAATAAAGGATGGGCAAAGCCAAACACAAACAAAGAAAAAATCAGGAGTGGCAATATTACTATCTGACAAAGTGAAATTTAACATTAAATAAACTGATAAATATGTACAAGTTAGTGTTTAAAAAGTTAAAAAATAAAGTTAAAAAATAAAGCTAAACTAACTGGGACAAAGGCATAAAAGGTATAATTTATGCAGAAGATATGAAAATCAAATCTATATGTATCAAACAACATAGCAGCTAAACATATAAAGCAAAAAGAAAAAGGTAGAAATACAAGAGGAACTTAATGAATACTTAGTAATAATATAAATCTACCTTTTATTCAACACCTACTATGTTTTAGGTTTTTCAAAAACAGCATCTCTAAGTATCCTTATCCTCATTTTACGTGAGAGGAAAATAAGGTTCAGAATAACCTGCCCAAAAACCACACAGTTAACACACAGCAAAGGTGAGATGTAGATGAAGGTATGTGTGGCTTTAGATTCTTTTTTTTTTTTTTGTCTTTTTCGTGACCAGTAAGGGGATCACAGCCCTTGGTGTGGTGTCGCCCACACCGTGCTCAGCCAGTGAGCGCACCGGCCATTCCTATATAGGATCTGAACCCGCGGCGGGAGCATCGCTGCGCTCCCAGCGCCGCACTCTCCTAGTGCGCCACGGGCTCGGCCCTAGATTCTGTTCTTTCCCTGCTCTATTAGCTTTGCTTGAATTTACCTGCTATGAACTGATTTACACTGATATGAGCAGGTGTGTGGGTAAAAACCTGTATGCACTTTTTAATTAAAGTATTGACTAGGGTCTTGAGGTTTTGGAGTCACAGTGCTCGTGACAGGGCTTGGCACACAATAATTGCTCAGTCAATTTTTGTTGAACAAATAAACAAGCGAGATTCTGTTCTTTCCCTGCTCTATTAGCTTTGCTTGAATTTACCTGCTATGAACTGATTTAGACTGATATGAGCAGGTGTGTGGGTAAAAACCTGTATGCACTTTTTAATTAAAGTATTGACTAGGGCCTTGAGGTTTTGGAGTCACAGTGCTCGTGACAGGGCTTGGCACACAATAATTGCTCAGTCAATTTTTGTTGAACAAATAAACAAGCTAAGATATTACAGTGGTTAATGCTTAAAGAAAGAATGAGGGAGGGAAGAATAAAGGAGAGAAGGAAGAAAGCAGCCGTTCGTTTCAGAGGTTCTTTTCTGGCCTCAGTTCTAGGTCACTCTGTATTCTGGGAAATGATGATGACTTTTGGAAAATGTCTGTTTAGCTAAGAGATTTATTTTGGGAGAGTTGTCTGCAGACCTTCGAAGGGCCTAATAGTGCCTGCTGTTCCTGCCTGGTCACCGGGATGCATTTCTTGGCAGACTCTTCACTTTGTGGTGAACTGCAGGCAGGAGGAGTGTCAGGGAGTGGCCCAGAGAGCAACGCCTGGGTCAGGAAATTGGAGCTGAGGCCTCAGTTGTGACATTTACCAGTTGTGGGATGTCGGGCAAGCCTCTCCTCCTCTCCGAACCTCAGTTTTCTTATCTGTCCTCGCTGTCCTGCTGGGTGTCCTCACACTTGTGTGTGTGCATCAGAAGCCCCCCGGAAATGGCTCAGACAGATTTCTGGGTCCCACCCCCAGCATTTCTGACTCAGAGGGTCTGGGGTGGAGCCAGAGAATATGCATTTCTAACAAGTTCCAGACGCTGCTGGTGCTGCCCGTCTGGGACTGCATTTTGAGGACCCTTGGTTAGAGATGTTGAGAATTTTTGACAATAGGGATGGTGACAGTGACAATTATGGTGGTGGTACTTGTCTTATTAAGTAACGTCTGTTCTCTCTGTGAAGAGTGCCCACTGTGTGCCAGCCTGCATTACACCCTGGGCCTTCACCTTCACAGTAAGTCTCTTGCCCCTCACAATTACTATCCTGTGTAGAACAGTGTGCAGATTGCTGGCTCTGGATGGCAGTCCTGGCTCTCTCATTTAAAGTCTTTAAATAAGGAGCGAGGCATTTATTCTCCCTGACTCTCAGTCTGTTGAGAGGGAATAGTAATCAGAGCATCTACTCTGTAGTGTTATTGGGATTACTACGCCAGCACGTGTGAAACGCTTAGAAGAGGGCCTCCATGGTAAATACTCAAAAATGCTACCTGTGTTGATTCCCCACTCCATATCGAGAAAAGAGAGGCGCTGGGGTGAACAGAGGTCATCCCCGGTCACACGACCGGCAAGTGTTGGAGGCGAGAGTGGCTGCCAGTCTCTGTACAGATAGCCAGATAGCGGTTGTTAACAAACATTGAGGCATCGTGTTGCATCAGGCCCTGAGAAAAAGGAAGCGGACACTTTGCACATTTTGCAGGAGCGTGGTGAGAGGAGGGGTGTGGGAAGAAGGGAGGGAGAAAGAGGAAGAAACATGTTTGCCGGACACCAGCGGTTGGAGATGTGCATTGACGATGGGGCGGGTGGTACCTGACCTGTGGGGTGAGAAGGACCAGCCACAGGTGGGGGCATTTCGTACTCATGGCCTGCAGTTTGATGTTATCACAGAAAACTCCCTTGTCGCTGGTGTCCAGAAACCCTCCAGGGATGGAGGCAAAGGGCTGTCAGCAGGCTGCAAACCAAAGCCTCTTGGCAGCTCTCACTGAAGAGAATGCTCCTCCCCAGCCAGGGCTTGCAGAGGGCGAGTTCGTGATACCAGAGGGACGAGGGACAGACCCTCCTGGGGCTCCATCGTAAACAGCCCCAGGACCTCACCTCTGCTGTACTGCCGTCATGGGCAGAGTGAGCCATGCTCAGAGCAACCAAATGCCAGCTCTGCCTGCCAGTGAGAACAATCGGCATGCCTGTGTTCACTTACAAAACTCATCCCCGCTAATAGCGCTTTCAGAGGAATTCTAAAATAACCATTTCGTTTAAGTCTCCCTTCTTTGAGATGGATGCAAATTTATTGCCTCTTAATCTTTGGGGGCAAAAACCTCTTTGAGGATTGAAAGTTGTGAATCCTTCCATGGTGTCGGGGGTTGGGGAGGCTTCCTCATGCAGATGGGGTGACAATCATCCTAGTTTGCCTGGGACTGTGGGGTTTCCTGTTTTTGGTGCTAACACCCGGCCCTGCAGGTGTGCAGAGCTCTGCCTGCAACCTCAGGGCCTCTCAGACCCCCTGGAACCCACTTTGGGTAAGGAGCCCTGCCCCCTTTGTTCAGTCTATTTATTGAAGAAGACAGATGTGTTAGTGTGGGATTACAGCAAGTGGCTTCAGTTTCTCACTACACCCGTGGTGCAGAGCGAGACCCGTGGTGCAGAGCGAGACCCGTGGTGCAGAGTGAGACCC